>NC_067398.1:142203053-142503053 GCF_016432865.1 Antechinus flavipes | reverse complement strand
AGAGCCAACCATAACTCTGCAATATCCATAATTTTTTTCCTCTCATCTATGGAAAATTACCGTTCGCCAAGGCAGAGTGGCAGCCTGTGAGCAAATGTCTTTTTCTTTTCCACAACTGAGGATTCTGGTGGTTTTTCAATCTGTAAAATTACCATTAAAGGTCAGAGATAAGTTTTTGCATGCATGATAGGTTCCATTTGCTTTAAAATTATAATAACAGGCTTGGAAAGCTTCGGACTAGAGCCAAATCAAAATTCATGTATGCATACTTTTCAGCCCCAACCCTTTCTGATTGGGTTTACTTTCCTTTTTGGAGAGAAACAAAGAAGGATGGGAAGAGAAGGGGGAGAAAGAGATGGGAGTGGGGGGGAAGAAAAAGAGGGGAAAAGAAGAGGGGAAGAGAAGGAAAGGGAGGAGGTAGGGGGAAAGAGGGAGAGGAAGAGGAAGAGGAATGGAGGGAGAGGGACAGGGACAAGTTTAGGGAGAGGGAGAGAGAGAGGAATAGTAGAAGAGGGAGGGAGAGAAGGAGGGAAGGAGAATGGGAGAAGGACAAGGAGAGGGAGAGTCAGAGGGAAGGAGGAAGAGGGAGGGAAGAAGGAGAGAGAAAAAAGAGTGAAGGAAGGAGAGAGAATGAGAAAGAAGAAGGCTGATTTTTTTCATCACCTTCCAAATACTTTATCACCTGCTGTTTATTCTGTACATCTCTGCCTAGCTAGGGCTAACTAGGTCATACTTTTTTCCTGACATCTTTTAGAAATAACAAAAACAACCATTTCCCATAACAAATTTACCAATAAATATAAACTTATAAGCTTCTATGATATCAGCTTCAAAGAAAGAAATTTCTCTCTGTAGGTATATTTCTATGTACAAGAACCAGATCTTGCAATTACCTTTTAAATTTATGATCTGCCTAGATAAAATAAATGTTTCTATGATCTTGACTCAAAAGCATTTTTCCTTCTTTCTGTTGCCCTATGGGAGGCAGTGAAAGAAATGACAAGACAATTTTTACCCCCATAGTTCTGAGTTATTGATTTAAAAAAAAATTCTGAATAAGGTTACTAAATTGCAACTGAGTTCCAGTTCTTCAGATCCTTGCTCCTACACAAAGATCCATAATATTCCCTTAACACTATGCTTAAGGGCTTCTCCATCTCTTACGTAAGAGATTGCCTTATTGACTGTTGTTTTCCACTTCCATTGGAATATGCTGGTTATATGATCATCTGTAGTAGATTTGGGCTGCTTCCTAATTTTAGGGCTTGTGAATTGGAAAAACTCATATTTATTGATCTGATATGATGTATTTCCCGCTGAAAGTTTTATAATCAACTATGACATTTTGAGGAATGGAAAAGAACAATGAAAAGAGGAAGAAAAAAGTGTCGGTATGGACAGTTGACACCAAAGCAGTTAGTTAACTTGATATCCAAGAACCAAGGTCAAAAGTGATCAGTCTTGATTTTACTTATATTCTTCCATGAATCTCTATTTCTTTCTTGTCTCTCAGATTGACATCTTTCCTGAATATCACTTGGATAAAATGTTTCTCTCCATTAGAAATGTAACAATAGCCAAATTTTACAAAACTTTGCAAGATTCACAGAGCTTCTTATAGAATGTGTCATTTTGTATCTCCATTTTGTAGATGAGGAACCAGAGTCTGAGACATTAAGTGACTTGCCTAGGTTCACAAACTTACTAAGTTTTGCACCAGAATCTTCCTTACTCAAAGTCCAGTGCTCTATCCATTCTCTTTCACCTTTCATAGTCATTAAAGCTGGCACTTCAGGTCACCTGGTTCAATCCCTTTATTTTACAGATGAGGAAGTAGAAGCCAAGAAGTTAAATGACTTGCTTGAGTGATTTCTGGCAAGTACCAGCACTGGAATCCATACCAATGCTCTTCTCATTTCTTTGTTATCTGGAAACTTATTAAACAGCTATCAAAGCTTGAAGTATCCAGCTGCCCCAAAAAGGCACTGTTTAAAACAGGAAACTCACCCAAGCTATGTGATGCTTTCCTTGTTCCTTAAAGTTATCTCTATGTAGGACAGTCATAAAAAGCGCTAAAGGTGCTCCTACTTTTGAAGATCTCAGCTGGCTTAGGGTTTTTTGTGTTTTAACCTTAGAATCAGATGCTCCTAATGATAGCCTGGGGACATCTCTTGCTTAAATAAGGCCAATTCTTGCCTTTTTCTCTCGGGAAGATTTAGTAATTCTATATGGTGGAATAGACTAGTTAGAAGATAGATTGATCTGGTTTTGGTATTAAGTCGCATTTAGGGATCATCTTTTGTGTGCCTAAACCCCTGTTGGACACAAAAGTAGTTACAGTCCATCTAGGCATATGAAAAGTTTTCCAGTTTAACTTTGGGATACATCCCTTTTTCTTACCACTTATCCAACATCAATTACTCCATGATGGGGATTTTCTAGAAGCAGGTACTTGAATAGAAATGGAAAAATTTAGGAAAAAGTGCTGAATTTAGATCTGAGTTCAAATCTAGCCTCAGATACTTTGTGACTCCGAGCAAGTCATGCAACTTCTATGTGCCTCAGTTTCCTCAATTGTAAAATGGTGTTAACATTAGAACTACCATATAATATTGTTGTAAGGATCAAATGAGATTATATCTGTAAAATTAGTGAGCACATTGTATGGCATATGGTAAGCACTTTTAAAATCCTTGTTTCTTTTCCCTTCCCTTCCCTTTCTAAAATATAAAGCTAGCTCAAATGTCAACCAAAATTCTTCTAACAACTTTGACCTTTTCTTAGGAGTTAAGAAAGACATTCCAGGCTTCTAAATGTTCAGATTAAACATATCTTGGTTTGAGGAATAATTGAATCAAATGTCATAATACTGGAAAAGAGAATCTCTGAAGGTATAACAACTAGTTTATAAGCCAGTCTTTGCTCTCAGCTTTGAGAATGTCCAGCTGCTCAAGGAAGTAACTAGAAAATCAAGCAAGTTAAAAAAAAGAAAAGATAATATTTTTATAGTATTTTTTCTTCCTACAAGCAGTATATTTCATAGCTGCTTGTTCAGAAGGGATAATCTGCTTCATCTCCTTAGCATTCATATTCTCTATATGTTATAGTTAATTGTGACTGGTGAATTAAAGTTTCCCAAGATCTAATCTGTTCCCTGATATTAAGATCTAATCAACTAAGCAGATTTTAAAATGCTTTAAATTAAGAAACGCCTTTGATTTAATAAATACTGATTATTATTATGACAGAGAATTAGTTTGGCATGAGAAATAGGATCTTGGATTTCTAATCAGAAAAATGTGATTTCACATTATGCCTCTAACACATACTAACTCACTTTTCTGTGCTTCATACAGTTCCCCAGGACTTACCTGGGCCATGTAGTCTATTGGAAAGATAGTGAGGCTCATAATCAGAGGACTTGAGCTCAAATAATACCTTAGATATTTGCTATGAGCTTGGTAATTTTCTCTAAGACTGTGACCCTCAACTAAGGGATATGGTATATACTTAATCAAGAGCTTTTATTAAATGTCCTCTGTTTGGGAGAAAACGCAGGAATAATTTGTAGTCAAAAGAATATTTACAGTTTATTGAGGGAAAACAAATAAACAAACCTGAATCTGGAATTGATTCTTAAAAGAAAGTATCTTTTGTGCTAACAACCTCGGTTCTCAGCCTTTACCCATAAGCAGGGGTACCTTACAGCTTAACTGAACTAAAGCCATCACATGCCTTGCAGCTGGCAAAACATCTGTTTATTCACAGTCCAGTAGCCAGGACAAATTTGAGAGTCATCAACAATAATTAATTTTCTTGATTCCACCCTCCAAACAGAGATAACACATACACGAATTCTATGACAGAGATCATAAAATGAAACGATGTATGATGTAAGTGGCTTAAAAATAACAAGATATCCCCCTTGTTTCCAACCCAGCAGTCTCTCCTTCTGTCTGACTATGCTTACTTGAAAACAAAATGGCTTAATATGAGAGCTAAAGATATCTATATGTACAAACCCAAAGTAAGAATAAATTATTACTCCAGACATCCTGAACTTTTCTTATATCTGACTTCTTAATTCAATATTTTTAATCCTCTTCCTCACTGAGACACTAGTATTCATACCATTAAGAACATCATCAATGACTGCTTAAGCAAATGACTGCTACTTAGAGAAAAGCTTTTAATGTTGATAAATTAACTGAGCTGGTCCCTTTAAAAATTAAAAAAATTCTAGAAGCTATAAAAAAACAAAAAATAAAATGAACATCATTCACTGAATTTCATAAACTTGATTGGTTCATTTGATTCCAAGTACTTTTGTCCTTTTTACTTTGTCATTAGATTATACTCTTTAAAATATTAAAATGTATAATATGAATAGATTTCTATGTAATAATAGTAGTTTATATGTAATGCTTTGTGATTTGAAAAGTAGTATTCCTCATAACACTGTGAGGGAAATCACTGTAAGGGAATCAAATACCATCATTTAATAATTACTGACATTAATATAGCATTATGAAATTTACAAAAAAAAACTTCATACATAGTATCTTATTTGATCCTCACAACAACAGAATGAGGTGAATAATAGAGGGATTGCTTTCTCATGTTATAGGGAGGAAACTTGAATCTCGAATGTAAAATTCCTTATTCTGATATAATGGAACACTGGATTTCAGAGTTTCTAAATATTTCAGAATTGATTACTTTTTTTGCTAGTTCTTTTTAAAATTATTATTATTAAAGTTTTTTTTTATTTTTAAAATATGCATATAGATAATTTTTCAACAATTTACATAGTTTTGTGTTCCAAATTTTCCCCTCCTTCCCTCCACCCCCTCACCTAGACTGCAAGTAATCCAATATATGTTATACATGTTAAATATATGTTAAATTCAATATATATAAACATATTTGTACAATTATCTTGCTGCACAAGAAAAATCAGATCAAAAAGGAAAGAAAATGAATAAGAAAACAAAATGCAAATGAACAACAACAAAAAGAGTGAGAATCCATACTTAGTTTCCATTGTCCTTTCTCTGGGTATAGTTGGCCCTCTTCATTGGTACTGCATCAATCTGCTCATTGTTGGAAAGAGTCACATTTATCAGAATTGATCATTGTATAATCTTGTTGCCATGTACAATGATCCCCTGGTTCTGTTCATTTCACTTAGCATCAGTTCATCTAAGTCTCTCCAGGCCTTTCTGTATTCATCTTCCTGGTTGTTTCTTACAGAAAAATAATATTCCATAAACATTCATATACCATAACTTATTCAGCCATTCTCCAATTGATGGGCAGCCATTCAGTTTTCAGTTCCTTGCCACTACAAAAAAGGCTGCTACAAACATTTTTGCACATGTGGGTCCCTTTCCCTCCTTTAAGATCTCTTTGGGTTATAAGTTCAGTAAAAACATTGTTGGGTCAAAGGATATACACAGTTTGATAAGAATTGATTACTTTTACATCATTGCTTTTACTGTGTATAATATTGCTAGTTCTGTTTACTTTATTTGCATCAGTTCATATAAGTCTTCTAGCTTTTTTCTGAAACCATTGCTTTCATTATTTCTGACAGCACAATAGTATTCCATTTTCTATATAGCACAACATCTTTAAAGGTTTCCCAATTAATTGGCATCTTTTTCAATTTCCCATTCTTTTTCTACTTTAAAAAAAAGCTGCTATAAATATTTTTGCACATATACAGTTTTTCTCTTACAAAATGACACTCTTAACCAAAATATACTTGGAGGCACTACAGTCAGCATTATATTATTTCAATTATGAAACTTAAGATCATAATAATCTACATTTTAATATATATCCCTTTTAGGAAAGGGAATGTTCTCCTTCTTCCAAAACAAAAGCAGTAACTCCCAGATGATTGTTTTAGTAAAAAGGGTGGCTATTCTAATTGTTTTATATCTCAAGAACCCTTCTAGTAGGCAGGTAGGCAGATTACAAGCATTTATTTACTAAGTGCTTACTATATGTCCAGAACTATGCTAAGTGATAGGGATATAAATATAAGCAAAAAAGAAAGACAGACTTTGTCCACTATGAGTTTACATTCTAATGGGAGAAATCGAAATACAACAGTAAGCTAAAAAATAGAGGGAGGAGTAAGAAGGGACAGCCTCATATTCTTAGAGTAAGAAGCACAGATGGAAGGGAAATGAAACTTCACTGTGCTCTTCCCTAGTATACAAGCCCTAGAGAAGAACTCAGCAGTAGAAGGAGGGAATGGCTGGATTAGAAGGGCCCAAGTGCCAAAGGAAGCCCCAGAGTAAGAAAACAGTTGGGTACTAGTGACAAAATCCACTGAGTCATAATTCCCCTGTCAACCATTGCCTCAAGGTGATTATCTTAAATAAATGAAAATTTAATATAAAAATCAAAAAGAAAAACTACTGCAAGTATTGTTCATTGCTGCTTTTAGAAAAGTCCAGGTGGGTCTGGAATGGGGGAAAGCAGAAAGAATGTTATTTGGTTTTATGTTCCTGAATACAAAATTCATCTTTTCTCCAAGAAAAAAAAATTAAAGATATGTAATGCTCATTTCAATACTTCATATATCAAACTACCTACATCTGCAAGATCTCCAGGAAAGTTAAATTACAAAAACAACGACAACAAAAAGATCAACTAAAACAGTACTCACTGTCCACAGTGCCATGTGGCTTCTCTATTTGTCAGGTTTTTCAGTTACCAATCAAGAATCTGAAAGCCCACAGAGATTGTGCCTTCCTTTCCTTTGCCCATGAAACAGAGGCATTGGATTCCAAACCCGGTGCTTTCTATCATAGCAGTTCTTTGAAAATTAGGCATACATTGAATGGCCAAAAAGCCTTTTCCAGGTCTCTATTTTTGTCAGATACTTGTATGTGTGTGTGTGTATGCGTGTGTATTGTGTGTGTGTGTGTTTGTGTGTGTGTGTGTATACACACATACATATATAAAGGAGACATTTCTTCCTTCCACTACCTGTTTTACTGAATTTGACATTCTTAAGTCTTTAGGACCTAGTACTCTTAGTATCTAGATATTGTATGAGAAAGAAAGAAAAATTGAGACTTAATGGACATCACAAAGTCTGTGTACTTTAAGGAAAATTATTAGTTTAATAATTGGGACTCACAAAACACACCCACACACAGAAATCTCTAGTTCATTACAAATACTCAGAAGTTATTCCAGTGTGACAAAAAAAGGAATTAAAAAGTTTGGTATTCAAAACTTAAGTGATATAAAAACAAATCATGTCTATATATATATTTAAAAAAAAGATTTTTAAAAATAGAGGATCAAGATGAAATAGCAAAAATGATATCTGTCCTAGATTTATTGCAGCCTTACAGGACAAGAAGTCTCCCAACTCCTGACAGTGAGAACAAGAGAAGGAATTAAAGGATCTTAGATTTAGACCTGAAAGGGACTTTGAAGATCATTTAATTCAACCCTATCATTTTTATAAGTGAGGACTCAGGGACATAAAATTACTTGCCTGGGGCAGATGATCCAACACCAGCTCTGAAGTCCCGAGGACCTGAGCTCAAATCTGGTTTCAGACATTCAACACTTCCTAGCTATGTGACCCTAGGCAAGTCACTTAACCCCAAGTACCTCAGCAAAAAATAAACAAACAAACAAACAAAAATACTTATCCAAGGTCACACAGGTGGCAGAGGAAAAATTTAAACCCATTTACTCAAATTGTAAAAAATTCTACTTGATCCTTGTTTCCTAGGATAGTAGCTTTCTATCCATCTTTGCTCTTGGAGAAGTTGAGCAAATGTCATGTTTCTCATATGCCTGTCCTCCAAAAGAGAAAGCCAAGACCAAGACCAAGACCAAGGGCAAAGACCCAAATGTTGCTGTAAATTTCACTGACTAGAAGGGGATTGGGTGAAGGGGAAGGAGAATATTTGCATGCTTGCATTCATTCAAGATCAAAGATGTTTAAAGCTTCATTGCCTGCTTCTAATCATATGTCAAGTCCCGTGTGTCTTTTTAATAGGATCCAAGGCTTTTCATCAGTTCATTAGCACAAGAATGGGGCAATCTTGCTTTCTACATTCTATACTTTGTGGACTAAGGGGTTTGTATTATATTAAGGATTTTCAGGGCCAGAAAGCTGCTTCCTCAATCCTGTTCACATAACTCTTTGAAGATGACAATTTTGGATTAGAAGCAACCTACCCATTTCATGATACAAAAACAGCCCCCTAGTCAACCCCAAGACACTAGTTGCTGGAACTGAACCAGGAGAAGATGCTATCTCCTCCTATTCAAATAATTATAAGCTTTCAAGGATGATGGAGGTCTCCTCATACTCCTCTATGAATACTTCCTTTTATAAATATTTAAGAAAATTAGAGAGGGCTAAAGACAAGTTTAAAAATATCGATTATAAATAATTGGAGGTAGTTGATGCCTTTTTCTTTGTCTTGTTGAGTAAGAGTAAGCTTAATTTGAAAGGTCAATAGTCTTCAGGTTATTTTATTTAACATGTACAAATCTTGTTAAAGGAGGACTGTGACTTATGTAAAAGTCAATTTATATAGTTGCTCTACAGTTACACTAGTTCAGCAAGTACTTTATTCTGATAGATGGAGAATCTTTGTAACTCAAGTCTATAATTTCCTGTTGGCTCAAGACTTCTAGGTGGTAAATGTATAATTTTATTGAACTTTTCTTTTACATTTACCTACACAATAGAATCTTTTTTTCCCTGTATTCCATAGTATTAAAGGACAGATTTGAAAAATGGGGGAACAAAGCAAAACTATTACAATCTCTTCTTTTCACTTCTATATTTTCTCATATTAGCCTCCTGATAAAAGAAACAAGAATAGTTACATTACAAAAGGCTCCCCATTTGTTGTTGTTGTTGTTGTTATTTGGGGGGAGGAGGAAGAGATAAATTTTGCTACTATTACTATTATATAAATATTTTAAAGTTAGCTGCATATTTTTATAATAAAAATACTTCACTTGAATTATAATCATATCAATTAAATTGATAGAATATGATGGAGTTTTTTCAAACTGAGAATATATTTCATTCATAAATGTGATAATACATACAAACTTGAAATATAGAAAATGTACCTCTAAATATGTATTTAAAGGTTTATTTCAGTCATCTTATAGGTAGAAGCTTTTGGAGTGGGAGATGAGAAGGTATTTTTGCAGCTGATTAATAACTTTGTACTTTTTTTAAAGATCTTTACCATATTTCAAATTTTCAAAACAAAATGACTAATGTCTTTTTTAATTCTGTTAAAAATGTCTCTTAAATGTCATTGTCAATTAACATTTCTAAGTCTGAAGTAGTGAAGCAAAAGTCTAACTTGCAGCTACAACACAGTGGGAATGTAAATGTGATGATCACATCACAATGGAATAATTGTCCTCTAGCTAATTACATTTTTCTTTTAAAATGTTGAGAATGGATTAAAGTGACATTTACATTTCATTAAAAACTGTTGGTACTAAAGTGAATCTGGGGAAAGATTAAACTATATATACCTCTCCATGTATTGTTGTGCTTTAAACATTCCCAGCATCCCATCTTTCCTCATATTGTTCTTCCCTAGAATTCAGCCGGTGTCACCTATTACTATTGTGATACTTAACCTCTCTGGTTCTGTGTGCTCATTTGTAAAACTGGAAGGCATTGGTGTATATGGTCTTTGAGAGCCCCTCTACCTCTACATCTATTTTTCTGTGGTTCCGTGAAGGCCTCTTCTCCTTTTTTCTCACTTTGAGTCCTGCCTACTTGCTGGCCTCCTCTTACATGCTTTGTGAAAGCTTCCTCATTCAGCATATATCCCATAGTGATCTGTACATACTCTAGCTTTCTTTAACAGTTGTCTACATTATTTGCCACTTTTGTATCTGTGTTGTCATGTATTATCAGTTAACTTTTCATGGGTATATGTCATATTTTCCTAACTAGATAGTAAGTCTCTTTGAAACAGAGATTAAATCTTATATCTTTTCAATTTCTGCTTTTTTTTTCTTCTTTGATGGATCAGGACTTGTCATTGCAAAGGTGTGGGGAGCACCTGGCTAAACAGGAAAAAAAAATGCTGCCTAGGTTGGTAACTGAATGAATCAAAACCTGGTTGTTTTAGAAACTTCTCTTGAGAACTGAGAAGTTAAACTACCCAAGCTTGAAAGGGGTAAAGATGGGGAGTAGGTGGTGTAATAAATACTGATTGATTGATTGACATCTTTGAAAATATCTATTCTAGACCTAAATCAATGGATGTTCATCCTTACCAATGGATTGGAGGGAATGAAGAAGTAATTCCAAATTAGTTGCAGAGACTAGGAATAGAGAACATATTTACAAATGAGGAATTTTGCAGGAGGAATAACATATAGGATTTCAGCAGAAATCAGCATATATGGCTGGTGGTGGGTGTGAGATTTGGGGAGAGGGTGGTCAGTCACAGGACAAGGGATAGTATTGGTGTTCATGTAATATATTGAATATAATAAAGTCCCCAACTCCCTTTACACTTATAGTGCTATATTTTAGAGAGATATTTTTAATTCAAGATTCTTAAAAATGCAAAATGATCTCTTGTTATAAAATGATAAATTTAATATTTTTAATTATCTAAAATTTTATGGTTAAAATTTTAAATAAATATTAGGTTCCCTTAGGGTCATATACACTTTCAAAAATGTGACTAAGATTTTCTTTTTTTATTTCATAATACTTGCTGAGCAAGGAAGACACTGTTATGCTAGTGTTCCCACCTGTAAAAGTTTCCTTTACTTTACTTTTTCCACATAATTCTGAAGATTATTAGCTTGACTTCCTAAAAAAAAGGGGGGGGGGGCAGGGGTCATCTCTTCTCCCTAGCTATATCTCTTATCCATCTACCTATATCTGTATTGGGTAAGATAGATTCTACACCCACCTGAGTGTTCATGTGTATGTATATATGCATGTGGTGTGTATAGTCTGAATGTGTGTGAGTATATATATGTGTGTGTGTGTGTATACACACACACACACACACACACACACACACACACACACATACACAGAGTTTTTCCTAATTTCAATAAAGTTCAAGCACTACCTACCACCTCCACTCCCTATTTTTCCTTTCACAATAAAAGCTTTTCCTTGTGCATTTTTCTTATATGAGGAAAAATTTCCCTATTCTGCCTCTCCCTTCCCTCTTTCAGTGCATGCCTCTTTTATATATATATCATCCCAACATAATCCATTCATATCCCTACCCCTTTGCCTGTGTAGTCTCCTTCTAATTGCCCTAATAGTGATCAGGTTTTTTGGAGTTAGGTGTATCATCTTCCCATATAGAAATGTAAACAGTTTAATTTTGTTGAGTCTCTTATAATTACTTTTTTTATGTTTCCTTTTTTTAAATATACTTCTCTTGGGTCTTATGTTTGAAAGTCAAATTTTCTATTCTGTTTTAATCTTTTCATCAGGAATTCTTGAAAGTCCCCTATTTCATTAAATATACATTCCCTCACCCTTAAAAGTATTATACTCAGTTTTGTTTCATTGATAATTCTTGCTTGTAATCTGAGCTTTTATGCTTTCTGGAATATTATATTCCAAAGCCTTCTGCTTCTCCACTATGGAAGCTGCTAAATCTTGTGTGATCCTGACGGTAGTTCCACAATATTTGAATTGTTTCTTTATGACTACTGACAATATTTTCTCATTTTTGTGAGAGCTCTTAGGGAATCTGAGAAGATAATTGCATTATTTCAATTTCTATTTTATCCTCTGGATCTCAGATATCAAGTTACTTTTTTTCTTGAAATTTGACTTCTAGGCTCTTTTTAAAATCATGATTTTCAGATAGTCCAATAATTCTTAAATTATCTTATATTAATTTATTTTGGAGTCAGTTTTTCTAATGTGATATTTCATATTTTTCTTTTTTTTATTCTTTTGACTTTTTTGTTTCTAGATATCTCATGAAGTCATTAGCTTCCATTTGATTCTAATTTTTAAGAAATTTTTTTATTGGACTTTTGAATTCTTTTTTTTTCATTTGGCCAATTTTGCTTTTTAAGGACTTCTTTGTTGAATTGTTGTGTCTCTTTTACCATTTGGTCTGTTCTTTTAAAGAAGTTGCTTTCTTCAGTAGTGTGTGTGTGTGTGTGTGTGTGTGTGTGTGTGTTTTACTAAAGTGTTAATTTTCTTTTATCATTTTCTCACATTACTCATTTCTTTTACCAATTTACTTTAACTTTTGCAGAAATTCTTGTTGGACTTGTTCTAAAGAACATTTTGCCCGCTTTGAGGCTTTGCTTATAGCTGTTTTTACATTGTTGTCTTCTTCTGAGTTTATGTCTTGATATTCCCTGCCATCATAGAAGCTTTTTATGTTGTTGTTGTTGTTGTTTTTCTGTTAGCTCATTTTCCCAATCTGTTTCTTGACTTTAACCTTTATGTTAAAGTTGGACTCTATTCACCTATGGATATAGAGACACTATCCCAAGCTTCAGGCTTTTTCATGTTGTTGCTTTTAGATCTGGTTCTGGGGTCTGCAAGTGATTTGAACAATAATGTAGTTAGTGCTTTCCTGGCCAGTACTCTGATCTTTACCCAGGAAGATCTAGCATTTCTCTCTGCCCTAGATCTTGCTCTCCTCCAGTCACAAGTTCTAGTTCTTCTCCCTGCTTTGAAACTGAGACCACAATCCCTGTTCTCTTGTAGTGAACCACAAGTAACCCTGGAACTGTAACCCACAACTGTATATTGGCAGTAAACTTACCAATAAGCATCAGCAGCACCTTCTTTTAGTCTCTGAACTGAGACTTATGAAACTACTATTATTGATATTGTCACTACTGCTATTCTGCTGCTGGAAGTGATGAGATTAGATTCAGGGAACCAAATGATGACATTATAGTTTCTGGTGGTCAGGGAGTTAAATGATGAGGTTAGTGACAGGTTCGGATTTCAAGGAACCAAATGAAGAGCTTTGACTCCCCCAAACTCCCTTAGGATTGGTGCATTGTAGGGAGTTTTGGGAACCCTTTCTGGTGGTGCAGAGATCCTTCGTAAAGGAATTTATGAACCCAAAAAGCTAGACTAATAAAAAGAAGTTAATTATTGGCATTGGGAAATCAGTCTTTGCTATGCATGAATAGAGAAGCTGAATTCCTCAGTGGCAAGGTCCTGACAGGGGAGTAAAGTAGTGAAAAAGTCCTGACAGAAAAGTAAAGTTTCTAGGAGAGAGACCCTGATAGAGGGACATAAAGTCATTAAGGAAATAGGTGAGGATAAAGAGAGGGTAACGCTGAAAGAGAATATCATTCCAATGGGCAGAGTTTTGCTACTCTACCAGGGATGGCATATTAGCTCCTCTGCAAAGAAGTGAAAAATTGCCATTTTTATAAGGAAATCTGAGATATAACTTTCAATCACATGAGATTCCCTCAGTGCTATCACTGCCCCTAGGCCTAGGTGAGACCACTTACTGGGAGTGGTTTTGAGCCAACAATAGGGATAGAAAATCTTGGAATTGAATACTTCATCTAGTCCCACCAAGATAAACCACTTTATCTTGGTTCCTTGGGGTGGGTCTCACAGAGGAGGATTCAAGGAGAATTTCTCCTTGAAGGAGTTTTCAAAGAGTTTCAGGGTCCCTTCATCAGTACTACTAATAAGCACTTTGGACCATCCCCTACACTGGTATCACAGATCTCTCATATTGACCTTTTTAGTTGTATTAGGCTCAAAAAAATGTATCATTCTAACATTTTGTTGACTCTGCTACTCCAAAATTTGATTTGACTTAAGTTGCTTGGAGTAGAATATTGGGAAAGTTCAGTGGGATTGCTGCAGGTATTCCATCTTCTTAACTCCATCTCTCAAAGATATGTGTTCTTAGAAATATTTTCTCTCTAGATGGTTAGAGGTATGTGCTGTTTACAGATTTGTCAACCTGGCATAGATTGGAGTGATGATGACTTTTGGTGGAAATGAGTGATTCAGACTCCTTGGAATGGATGCTGGTACCCCTGGGGTCAAATGTTATCTTTTTGTTTCCAGGGGTTTCCATTGAATTTTAGAAGAAACACAGAAGTATCTGTGGCTTTCTTTTTCTTTTTTAACATATGCTATATATCTGTATTTATGCCCTATCCATTTCTACAAGTATAGACCAACTCCAGAAAAGTCATATTCTTTGCAACACTGATACCTTATTGTTTTTGTTTTTAAAAAGAAGCTTTGAGCTATGTTATGCATCATTTGTAAGTATGCTATTTACAAAACACATTGGATTAGGCTCTGTGGGCATAAAACCAAAATTTTAAATAGTCCCTATGTACAAGAAGAATTCTGCTACTCTTTCATTTGATGTTTTTAATTATATAGATTAGACTACATAGGTTCCAATTCAAGAGCAATGGACAGTAGTAGTTTGAATAATGACAGTGGTATCTTTTGATTGTGGTATTCAGTCATTTCAGTTGTGTCTACCTCTTTATGATTCCATTTGGGGTTTTCTTGATAGAGGTACTGGAGTGATTTGCCATTTTCTTCTCCAACTCATTTTATAAATGAGAAAACCAAAGCAAATAGATTAAGTGGCTTGTCTCGGTTCACATAGTAAGTGTCTGAAGTAGAATTTGAGGTTCTTAACTCCAGGCTCAAATCTCTATCCATTGTATCTATCTGCAAGAATAGTATCTAAAACTTATCAAAATGTACACACACACACACACACACACACACACACACACACACAGAGTTATTCCCATTTTACAGGAGGCAAGCTTGCTATTTATATTTTCTTTACTCCAAATTTTGTTCTCTACACACTGGGTTACTAGCTGTCCAGTTGAAATGTATCAAAAGATTATTTTGTACATCAATAAGGGAAGAATCCAGATCAACCTAATCAAAGAGCCAGCGTTTATGGATTTTTTTCCCCTTTTTTTTTTTTTTTTTTTTTTTTGGTTCCAGATTTATGAGATTAATAGTGTAGGGAACTTGAGAGTGAAGAAATTTTTATCCAGTGAATGAAGGAATGAAAAAGAAATGTTATCAAGCTTTCACTTTTGTGCCTAGCACTGCATTAAATGCTAGTGACATAAATTCAAACACCAGAAATTCTTTTCCCTTAAGAAGCTTATATTTTAATGCAGAGACAATACATATACAGAATGGTTGAGATTTATATCTAAAGATCAGCTGGTACATAAATCTATTGATGTACTGATGTGAGATAAGACCTCTAAGACTGTATGTTATTTCCTCCAATTAGATTAGTCTCACTCCAAAACTAGAGACTATTGCTTTTAGTTCCACCTTTAATTTTCCTCTCTCCAGTATAGTTTTAGGTAAATTAATCTTTAATCAAATTGCTGACTGAATCTTGGCTACCTGGAAGATAAAGCTTAATGTTTTAGCCAGTTGTTTGATCATTTTTCAGTTGTTCCTGAATCTGCATAACTCCATTTGGGGTTTTTTTGACAGAGATATAGATGTAGTTTGCCATTTCCTTCTCCAGCTCATTTTACAAATGAGGAAACTGAGGCAAACAAGATTAAGTGACTTGCCCAGGATCACACACTTAGTAATTGTCTGAAATTGGATTTGAATCCAAGAAGATGAATCTTTCTGCCTTCAGGACTGATACTCTATCTACTGTACCACCTAGTACAAGCTGGTGCACTAAATTGGTTCACTTCTTGTTCTCCAAATATTCAAGTTTACCCTCTTCTTGACTACCACACCTCCATAGCATTCATTTGCTACTTGTAGTCTTTTTGTTATTATCCAGTAAAGAGTGCTGTACCTTCCAAAACTGAGAGAACAGTTTTAGTCACTTAGTCAAATCTTTTGCCTCTACTATTTCAATGTATTAAATTCTTTCATAACACAACACTAAAAATAATTGACAGTGTTCAAAGGAAAATTTTTTCTTTCAACTAAAGAGAAGCTTAGGCATGAGTAGAATCTGAGTCATTGTGAGTAAGGAAGTATGGATTTGAATGAAAGTTCAAATTCTATGTGTTTGAATGGGAAACACTAAAAAAAATTTTTTTCTATCCAAATCTAAACCATTTGTTTTGAGAGTAGAATATATTTTGCCATGGCCTGTGCAAGATCACTTGTCATACCCATCTAACGAAGAAAAAATTAGCAAAACAATTGCTTTTTCTGATTCTTAAAATTAAATATTAAAGTAAATTAAAATTTAAAAAATGGCTTAAAAACTAAATCAAAATTCAACAGGTTTTCTTATTAATAATTCAGTGCCTTTAGAAATTCCTACGGCAGCTTTAAAATATACAGAAGGTTAACAACTGTACCTGTGATTTCACTGATAGAGGGAACTGTATTGATAATGAAAGTGTCCCCCCCTCTCCCAATATACTTTGGCATCTTGTCTGTCATTTGGAGAGTTGAATAGGACATTAAGAAACACTCAGCTAGTCTGGGTCAGAAGTGGGGTGGATGCCTTTTCCTGGTTTTGGAACTTGTTATCTACAGTTTCATGTGGCCTCTCATAAAATGTGTGTCAGTGTGATATATGAATAATACAGACAGATTAAGTTTTGCTAATAAAATGCAGATTGATAAATAGTCAGAGAGAGGAAATTATTTTCTTGACTATCAAAATTCTTGGGCAACAAGGTAGGGAAGGGATAGAGCTGGTACTGGAGTCAGGAATAAGCATCTTTCTAAGTTCAGATCTGACTTCAGGCACATACAAACTTTGTGACTAAATCCTTTTTGCCTCAGTTTCCTTAACTGTAAAATGAGCTGGAAAAGGAAATGGTGAACTATTCCAACATTTCTTCCAAGAAAACCCCAAATGGGTTAATGGAGAATTAGATACAAGTAAAAATGACTTAAAAACAAAATCAAAATTAAACAGGTTTTCTTATTAATAATTCAGTTCATCCTTGGAGTAAAGCTTTTTCCCCCTTCCTAGAACAACACCACTTAATATATAAGATCTGATTAAATGTCTATCTATTTATGATCCATCTGCTTGGAGAGAAGGGGAGATAGTGGATTGAGGAGGGGAAGGGGAAAAAAAGAACAGAATTGTTCTTGAGAAATAGAAGACTTGAATTATGATGGGAAGGAAGACCCTTTTCCTTCAGTCTCAGATTCTTATTGCACCTGGCGATTCCCTATTAAAATTCAAATGTCTGTTATGTGGCAAGGATTGCCTATTAAGTGATTAGCATTTGCTGGCCAGGAAATGAGACTCAGTTACAAACTTAAGCAACCTTTTCTTATTTAATATTAAAAAAAAAAAAATCCTTTGAAAATGTTAACTGCATGACTTAACTTTGTATCTACTCTCTCAGCATGGTGTTTAACCAGCATGAAACATCTGAAAACCATAATTCCAGACAGGAAAGCAATGATCACCTTTTAAACTCTCTGTATTATGGGATCCACAAAAGATTTAAGTAGGAGTAAGATTAAATTTTACGTATAAACAGGACGGACGACATCGCTGTTTTTTTTTTTTTTCAAAAGTCATAATATAATAGGCTGACAAAATGAATTCTGTGATTTATCTTGAAGCATAAAAGACTGAGATATTAAATATTAATTGAGGAAATGACCCATTTAATTCCTTCTCCTTCCCACTCTCTTTCTTACAATCTCTTTTTCTTCCTCCCACTCCCATTCCCCCTGTCCTACTCCTCATTTACAGGTAAGGAAATTAAGGGCCCAAAAGAGATGAAGTGAAGGTTATTGTTTCCAAACAACTACTAGAACAGCTAGGTGGTGTGATGGATAAAGTGCTAGACCTGGAGTTAGTAAAACCCAAGTTAAAATTTGACCTGAGATACTAGTTGTGTGAACTTGTACAAGTCACTTAATCCCATTTGCCTCAATTTCCTCATCTGTAAAATGAGTTAGAGAAGGAAATGACAAACCATGTTTGTATTTTTGCCAAGAAAACTTCAAATGGAGTTATTAAGAGTTGGAAAAAAAATTGAAAAACAACTGAACTTGGAATTATTTAATAAATATTCATCGAGTTTAGTTATATTGCTAGTGTCACATAAAAAGCATCTGAACCAAGATTCAATCCTACATGCTCTTATTATATATGTAATGCTTTCTCCTCCACTTCTTCTTACTCTTAGATTTGTCCCCCAAATCTCAGAGAACTTTTTAGGATATAACCTAGAAAATATTCTATGCTAGTTGAATTAGATAGTCCATTTATGTCTCCAAATTTACTATTCCTCATATGTGACCTTCCATATGTGACCCATACTTTTGCACTGCTAGATCTCTTTGTTCTTCCTCCTCACCTCTGCCTCTTGGAATTGTTGATTTCCTTCAGTACGCAATACAGGCTAGCTATCTTGTATATGAAGTTTTTTCTAATCCCCCTTATGTTTGTGTTTTCACCCTCAAAAATTAATTTGTATTTATATATACATGCACACACTTAGCTAAAATATATGCATATATACATGCATCATATATGTATATGTGTATAGAGAGATTGAAAATAAATATGATTTGGAAACCCTCAGTTGAATGAATATAGAAAGAAGGGAGAAAGAGTGAATGACTCCAAGCTTTTAAATATAGTTGCCTAGGAGGGTGTGGAGGCCCTCAGTGGAAATAGAGGAGTTTGAAGGAAAGATAGGCTTTGGAAAATAGATAATGAGTTTCATTTGGCATACTGAATGTGATATTGCCATAAGACATGTGACATCCAACAGACAGGTGATGATGGAGAATTAGAATTAGGAAAAAGATGGCTGGATCATTTTCATACTGGAATTATCTATGCATAGGTCATATCTGAAGTCTCGGGGGCAGATGAAAGAATCAAAGGAGAGATTAGAGAGAGAGGTCTTGAACTATGCTCAAGCCAAAGATCCAAGATATTCATTGTGACCTAGCAAAAAGGAACAATCTGACAAGTACGAAAAGAAACTAGAAGAAAAATATCACAGAATTCAAAGAAAGAGAGAAAATCCAGACAGAGGTATTCAGTAGTACAACATGCTACAGAGAAGTCAAGAAGAATGAGAATGCAGAAAAAGTCACTGGGGCACTGGGGCCCTGAGATTCCTGAAATGGCCCTTAACTTGTTAAGTATATTTTATTATATACTGTTGTACAAAATGTTCCTAAAGTCCTTTCCAAACTGCATTTATTTCACCTTATCATTTCTGATCCCTGGCAGAAATATGAGCTCTGGGTAAGCTGTCCTCAGAACCTTTTGCCAAAGAAGATAATTTGTAGCCAAATAATAAAATTTGTAGCTAAACAATTAAAAAAAAAATCTAAATCGCAAATCATCTGTTAGGTTATAACACTTTAAAAACAGCCAAAAAGAGGAGGGAGAGGGTATTGTCCATAGATATCAGTAAAAATCCTACTTTTATAAAAAAAAAAAATCTTTTTTTTTCCTGGGTGGTGGTGATAATCATTTGAATTTTTGTTATTTTATCAGTCCTCTGAAAAAGTGTTGGAATGGTAGCCTATGAGCTCTATTGTATAGTTTTAAAGTCCGCCTCTTTCCCCCAGTGCTGGATAGCAATCTTCCATTATAGTGGTAATTAGTTCAGCCTTGGAGCACTTCAGCTTTGTAATATACTAGAAGTTAGGTTAGCTTTCTATTAACAGTGTCTGTGGATTCCATATCCCCAGGCAGGCTTTAAGAGGCATTTTCTTGCTGCAGTGTTATGAAAAGAAAAAGAAAAAAAAAAAAAAAGAAAGATTGTAGTTGCCACAACCTTCTGTGACTTGCCAATAAGCAGCATGTGAAAGCCAAGATTTAAATTTAGGTTTCCTAGTTCACAATACCTTCCACTACTTATCACTACCAAATTGCAAGAATGTCACTTCTCTTCTTTTGTTAGGGGATTTATTGTTGCAGGTGGATTTTGAAGAATAGGAAAGTTCTTAGACACAACTCTATTGTACAGAAAAGATGAGTTTTTGCAAGACATGACACGGTCGATTCTCTACTATTGCAATTCACAACGTGGCCTTAGGACAAAATTGGAACAGTGCACAGAAATGAAAGAATGTTAAGAGTTAAAAGGCACCTCAGGGATGATCTAGTAAAATCCCTTTTCTTTTGCTGATGAAGAAACTACTGAGACTTGTCAGATAACTTGTCCAGGGTCACCAAGCTAGTTAATGGTGATATACAATGTAAATAATGGAGATAGGTGAGCAATAGTATGATGGAAATTGATCATTCTTATACTAATATTAATAGCTACCATTTATATGTTACCTATTATATTCTAGGCATTGTTTGTAGTTGTTTTCAGTCCTTTTCAATTCTATCTGATTCTTTGTGATTCCCATTTGAGGATTTCTTGTCAGAAATACTAAAATAGTTTGCCATTTATTTCTCTGGTTCATTTTACAGATGAGGAAAGTGAGGCAAACTGAATTAAGTGACTTACCTAAGGTAATACAATTAATAAGTGTCTGAGCTTGGATTTTAACGCAAGTCCTTCACACTCTAAGACTCTCTCTACTGTGTCACCTAGCTGTCTAGATATTTTGTTGTTCATTCATTTCAGATGTGTCCACCTCTTTGTTATCTCATTTGGAATTTTCTTGGCAAAAATATTAGAGTGGTTTTCCTTTTCCTTTTCTAGTTTATTTTACAGATAAGGAAACTGAGTCAAACAGCATAAGTGACTTTCCCAGAGTCACAGAGTTCATTTCACCACATTTGAAATCAGATCTCCCTGATGGCACTATTTGCTGCCCATTATTAAAGCGTCTCAACTTCTACAATGGTACAATGTAAAGATTTCTGGATCTTAAAACTGAGGCTCTAGTCTCCAATATTTAATCTGTATTTATTTTAATCTGTATGACTTCTCTGGTCGCAACTTGTTTATCTGTAAAGGAAGAAGACTGGGCAAGGTTATCTCCAAAGTTCCTTTCCATTCTAAATCTATGATGCTATGGTAATTTAACATGAAATATAGATAAGAAAGAGATACTGAGACCTTCTTCAAAGAATAAAATTTACTTCATTTTGACCAATTATGTCAAATTGAAACTATTTTTGTGAATCTAGTTTCTATCTCCAGTGAAGTAAAATATAGTTCTATGGTTATTCTTTATGTGTATAACATATTCTGTTTAACTAATGGCTCTTGGTAATTTTCATGATCATTTTTACAACTCATCTTCTCACTAACTGCTTCTGTCTTTTTATATTTACTTGAAATATTTCTGCATCTATATATATGTTCAATGTTTTGAAAGTTCTATATGGTACTAATAAGTATATTTATTCTTTAGCAATCCCATTTAGAAGACTTTAGAAGTCTCTTAGTTTTAGTTTCTCCAGCATTGTGTTCAATTCCATATTTCCCTTTGTTTATCTTTCTTTTAGATATACCCAAAACTGACAAAGGGACATTAAAAACCTCTTTCCTGTTTTATTACTATTTAGTCTTGTATTAATTCAGTTACTTTTCTTTTATGTGTTTAAGTGGTAGGGAATTTGGAGCATATAAATTTAATATTGATATTGGTTTATTGTGTATGGTTCCTTTCAACATAATGTAATTTCTTGTCTGTTTCTTTTTATATTGTAAATATTGGTTTTTGTCTTATCTGATATCATAATTGTAACTTCTGATTTCTTAGATTCACCTGATGAATAATACTTTTTCTTTTCTTAAGCCTCATTTTTATTCTGTGTGTGTCTTTTTTTTTAAGAAGTACTTTTATAAGCAACAGATTATAGACTTTTTCTTTGTTTTTAAATCCACTCTATTACTCTTTAATTTTATTGGATTGTTTAATCCATTCATGTTTGAAATCATGAGAGTTTGATTTAAGTATCCCAAAAATTTTAGTGCAGTTTATTGTTCTAAGACCTTTGGTATATGATATATATATATATATATATATATTTTTTTTTTTTTCCATTTGTTCTTCTCCTCCACCCAAATTAGCATTTTCCTCTACCTCCTTCTTCTGTAAAGACAGATTATGTCTTCCATTGACTGCTAAGAAAAAAATTACACAAGATCTTACCTACAATCAGTCCATCATTATGAAAATGACAGCTCAGTGAATTTGCAACCTCATCAATGATTGTACTCTCTCCAATAATGCAAATTCCAGACTAATTATACCTTTTCATCCTGTAAAGCTTTTTGCTATCATCTCCCATGGATCTTCCATAGATATGACCATCCAATCAGTAGAGCTTTTCCTCTAGTTCTTTTGACACTACATAATTGGCCTTCCTCTTTTTTCTGTTGTTTGTGCTGCCTTTTGCACCCTTTCTTTTATGCAAGCCACCTTTGGCATTATACTGTAACTTACTTCTATCTACCCTAGATCTTTCCATTGCTTATTGGGTCACCTCCTTTGTTGATTTTTTGGAATTCATAGTGTTTTATGACTTGAAACCATATAGGATCACCAGGAAAAGATTGCTATTTAAAAAAAGAAGAAAAAAAGATGCTTTTCTATAGAAGCAAGTAGTATAGGATCATGGAAAATAATTTCCATTGCAGTGTAGGCCTGTATCCTTTCCTGTTCAGTTTCGTGGTCAGCTCACTGACCTCTATGGTACCTGTGCAATGCAATACATTTTTTATTTATTGTACCAGTCCAAGATTTCAGAACTAATTAACCAACTCTCTGGACTAACCTTTGAAAATGCATGTCATATTCTGGGCCCTCATTTTGTATTTTTATGGATTCTTAACCCATTTACTTTTTCTTTTGTAGTTGACAAAACATTTCCTTTAAGTGACTGGATCATACTAAACAAGGATTGTAATGTTCTGCAGCTCATTTTATCTGCAAATAGGAGCCTATGGAACTATCTGCAGGCATTTTATTTATACATAGATAAGTAAGGCATGTTCTCTGCCCCCAGGGATCTGAAGAAAAAGACTAAAAAAGGATTTAAAGAAAGAAAAGAAAGCACAAATCAGTCAAACTTCTGGAGGAGACCTAAATTGATTTAGATCTTACTAAATGTTTAGACCATAAAGCAGATAGGAGAGAACATTCTAAGCAGAAGAGGTTACAGGAGCACAGGTCCTGTGACGTTTTAAGATGATGTGTGCAGAAAGTAAAATGAAGAGAATAGCTTGACCAGAATTAAAGGATTGGGTAGGTAGAGTAGGGTGAAATAATTTCATCCACGTATTGTCTTCTTGTTCTAACTACTAACATTTTTTTTCCTTATAATGCCTCCAAAAGAGATTTTTACCAGTAAAAGGAATACATTGTTTATTTAATTTACATAGTTCCCTATCCCACTTCTTTTTCTGAGGTTATGAGGGAGTCAAATCAGAACCAAAAAAAAAAAAATAAAACAAAAAACAAAAACAAAACTTAGCTATATTCTTTCACCAAGCTTTTTCTTCTATTTCTGAAAATTTGTAATTTGTTAATGTTCCTTTAGTGCCAGCAATGTAGCAAGCTTTTGATAGAGCAAAGAATAAGCCATTTCTCCCTGGAGAGAAAGTTTATAGGCTATTTTATATGGATTAAAAAGCAAAAAAGAAGAATAAGGAAAGTACAACCCCCCAAAACCATAGTATTTCATTGTTTCAAGCTCATCCCCATCTAAGTTCAAGGGTCTTAAGGTATCTAAACAAGTCTAAATGAAAACTGTATATCAAGGTGGGATCTGAGATCAGGTTGAGGGTTAGTTTGATGTAATAAGTAGCCTCAGCCCTTGGCAAGGTGCCTTGGTACGTTAGTTTTCCAAGTTATTGGGTGGGTCACAATTGCACTCCAACATCCTGTCTGCAAATGCTAAATAAATACCCAGTTGACGTCAGACTGAAGCACCACCATACTCACTAATGTCATTTCAGGAATCAAAATGCTTAACCTTGTTTCACTTGATCATCATCCATACATTAAAATTTCAGGGTTGGACCTTCCTAGAGAACATATATTTTCTAATTTCTTTGTTCCCTATTTGAGAGGGTAGTCTAAGGCCTTTCTCCTGGATTTTTGGAACTTTTTAGGATAGCATGAATCTGCCCCAAACTAAATCTAACCCTAATAAAAATTATTCCTGTCACAGGGATAGAGAGAAAAGCTTTCACAGATTAAAGGGATTTACTGAGGAACCCTTAAAATGAATGATAAAATGTAGAGTGCTCTCTGAATGGAAAGCTATGGAAGTTTGTTTATTAAAATCAAAATAAGTAGATATTTGAAAACATTGAGATAGGATAGCAGTTCCAGGGCTTGTAACCACTTGTCTAACATTAATTAATGTATTGGATTTTTTTTTTTTTTCATTTTAAGCATTCCAACATTTCCTAATACATCAATGCCAAAAAAAAAAAAAAAAAAAAAAAAGATTCTCCTGAATCTTTAAAGAGTCTTCATACTTCTACAAATGGCCAAAAAATGGACTGTATTTCATTAAATCATTTCAACTTGGAAAATTGCCAAGCTAGTTCCAACTTAGTTTCTGAAAAGACAACTTGGTCCTGGGTAGGAAATGGATGGCCAGTGCTTGAGGTCAATTAAAATAAATCAGACAAAAAGGAATTTTTATTATAAAGGCTAAATCTTTTCCTTACTATCACAAACAACATGCCCACCCAGAGGAAGAAAGGATTTTATGTATTTCCAAAGGTCTGTGTAGCTACATTGCTGGTTTATTGTTGTCCTCTGGCTGCTGCAGGTCTGCTAGCACTGTATCATTTCAGCAATCGACAAGCTCTGGGTTTTCTCCCCTCCTCTCTCTCATTTCCAGGCAGTTTTGAACTGCCTTCCTGCAGACGTCATAAAGCCCTTAAGGAATACTTTCTGCCTGGTGAGATTGAATGATAGTTCCCATTCACAAAGAATAGGAGGCAGGGTCTAAGTAGGGAGTAAAAAGGACACACTTTCTTTTTTTTTTTTTCTTTTTTTTGGCAGGTAAAGCAGCTGGCAAGCCTCAAGTGCCTACATTTTTATTCCCCTACTGTTTTTTTTTTTTACTCCTCGGGAGCGGACTAGTGCTAGTACTGAAGTGAAACTTCCCCAACAGCTCGCTGGCGTTAGTTTACCTCCAGACCTTTTATTCCTTCTTTATGTACAAAGGTGCTTCTGCAGTGTTGGCAACCTTGAAACCTGTTATTATAGCTTTTGCAACTTGCAAAAAAAGAGAAGGAGAGAAATTGAGAGTGAGAGAGAAAGCAAGAGAGAGAGGAGGGAGAAAGATCAAGTAGTTCTTTCAGCTGCCTTGCCTCCCCTTGTGACCTAGATGAAGAATAGATTCAAAATTCAGTTCCTCCCCAGGGCCATACAAAAGTGAAAAGAAATTCTGTCACTTGGGAACAGCCTAGCACGGGAGTCACTTGACAGACAGAGAGAGAGAGAGAGAGAGAGAGAGAGAGAGAGAGAGAGAGAGAGAGAGAATATGAATGTTACTACAATGCTTTGGTTCTCTTGATGAATCAACCTGGGAGCAGGCTTCAGGACCCTTGGATTTCTTCAGCAAGCCCAGTCCTCGAAATGGAATGTGTAAAGCCTTCTTGATAGCAAGACCCCTTGAAATTGATGACTCAAAATTTTGGGAGCATTCTTTTCACGATGAGTATTATAATGAAGCCGAGATCCCGGTCTACTAGTTCCCTGAGGACTACAGAAACAATTGGGTAATGTGCTTTTCTCTCTTACTTATCTCCTTCTTCTCCTTCCAAGACTGAGACATTAACTGAATGATGAGTGATTATGGGAGATGCTCAAAGGAGTTCGATTTAATTTTAGCAGTCTGTACGGTAAAATAAAGTATAACAGGCTCCTTGATTCCCTCTGCTTAGTGTCCAGTTCTGTGTGCTCTGTGCAAAGAGGTGTTCATTCTTTGTTTTTAGCCGCCCAGTGGTTCTAGAGGCGCCCTATGAAATGTGACATCTGATCATAATTTAAATTTGAGAGCAGAAAGGACACATGCAGATATATGTTGCCTGTAGGGGAAGTGAAGCTGATCATTTTCGCTGTCTGTTTCTGGTTATTTGTTCTCTCATCTTTATTCTTGCTGCCTAAGCACCCTAGAGTATTTGAGAAGTCTGTCATTATTTCTTCTTCCAAGACATTCATCCTAACAAATTTTGAAAGTCATATTTTGTTAGTATAAGTTACTTTAATAGTAACATTTTGTTAGTACAAGTTACTCAGATAACATGATTAAAGAATGAACTTAATGATTAAATAAATGCATAATGATAGAATATGTAATTATGCTTTGATCAAACTTAATGCATTATTTGTATATCTAACCCATGTTACATATATATGTTATATGTTCTTAATATATTCCTTGTTTTTATTATAAAAGATTTTAGTCATTTAACTGAAAATTTCCATCATAAAACAAAGTAGATTAATTTTGCATCCTATATTATTATTGAGAGTCTTAACAATTACTTTTAGAATGCTTTTTATGTAAACTTGATAAAGCTTTCTATAACTTGTATTTATTTAATTTCTCAGATTCTAGAGCTAGAAGCAATTCTAAAGGACATCTAGCTCAACTCTTATTATTTTATAGATGAGGAATGCAGCCCCAGAACATTAAGTTTCTTGCTCAGAGTCATACAGGTAGTAAGAGTCAGAGATGAGTTTAAACCCAGGTTTTCTAATAGTCTTGTGTTCTTTCCAATCCTGTTAATTTTTTTTTTATGTTAACATGTTATTTTTTAAATGTATTTATTAAAAACTAAATATAAAATAAGAGAAAACAATTGAAAAATAGAGAAGAAAAATACAAAATAAAACATTGTCATGTGTCCAGGAGGACACATCACGGAGGATTCAAAATATGTAACAATAAATTTCCATTTCAAGAAAGCATATATAATGATAGTTATTAGATTGGTTTGATTTTAAAAACAGTAAGGAAAATAAAAACCTAGAATGGGAAAATAAGTGTCAATATAACCATTCAATATAACCATTTACATACCCCCCCCCCAGTCCTTTTTATTCTCTACGTGCACGCACGTGTGCGCGCCAGTGCGCACACACATGACAGGGATAAAAATTACTGTAAATCAGAATTCTAACTTTTGTTCGATGGAGTTAATATGTGTCAGTATAAATGGCTGAGGACATATTGATACTATCTATTTATCTGTCTGAAATCCTGAAATGGGAAAAACACCCCTTTTACCAATACAGATCAACTTCGGGATTACTTAGTTGACTGCGGCACCAAGAACTTGTATAATTTCTTCATGGTTACAGAGCAAAAAATGTGTCAATCAATATTTGAACTCTTCCTGATTCTGAGACCAGATCTCTGACCATTATACCAAGGCATCTCACTCTCAGTTTTTATAAAAAATAAATAAAGAATTGTCCTTTTGCCCAGTGCATTTAACTCTTGTCTAAGGCACTCATTGAATCATTGCCTGGTCTTATTGATGTCCCTTATATGAGTTGAGTTTAATTCCACAAAAATTCCCAAATCAATTCTTTTCCAGCATCTCCTCACTAAAATTCTTCTTGTAATTTATCTCACCTAGATAGTGAGGGTAATCTTTTATATTTTCATAATATTTTACTATTTTCAAAGCATTTTCAAGTGTTCTGGGTTATGTTCTGTACAGCAGAGGGCATTCAAGGATACATGAATACACATATATGTCTTTATACTATATATGTCATAATATAACAGGAGTCTTGGAATTAAGGTCCTGTTATACTTATTTATTTTTCTTTAATTAAAACATTTTATTTGTTACTTATAAGTAGAAAACATTAGAGTTCATATTGCATTTACATTTAATAAGTATATTTAAATTTGATATTTTGCATTTCACATCAAGGATCCAGGCTCAATTAAGGGATAGAGATTTTTTTTTTTTACATTAACACAAGATTATTCTAGTATAAGCTTAAGAAGATCTCTACTTCATGGATTTGCTAATTATTCTTACTGACTAGAGATTAGATATTGTTCTACTTTTAGCCAGGCTATTCTGACTTGTTATAAATTGTATCTTAAGAAAGAGATTATAAAATGCAAAATATGTTTGCTAGGTAATCCAGTGGATACAATGTTGGGACCCAAAGTGTTTAAATTCTGATCCAGATGTGTAACCCTAGACAAGTTATTTAACCATTGTTTACCTAGGTTTCTTCATCTGTAAAACAAGAATAATAAGTGAGCCTATCTACCCAGGTTGTTGTGGAGGGTCAAATGAATAATGTTTATAAAGCAGTTTACAAATATTAAAGCACTTATAAATGCTATTTATTATTACTATATCTAGATATTGAATAGGAAAAATAATATGGTTGAGGAAAATATAAATAATGATGAAAAATAGTTATGTAAAAGTTATGAAAAATAAACACCTCTTAAAAAGGAAGAAACTTGTAAACAGGTTTGCTGTTGTCTAGTCATTTTAGTCATGTCTAACTTTTCATGATCCCATAATACTAGAATAGTTTGTTATTTTTTTCCAGCTTATTTTATAAATGAGGAAACTGAGGCAAAGAGGGTAAAGTGACTTGCCCAGTTAGTAAGATCAGCGGTGGGAATTGAATTCAAGCCTTCTTGACTTCAGAATAGGTGAACTATATCCACTGTACTACTTACCTGTCCTTGTGAACATGAACACTACTCTAACATCCAGGGAACTATAGTAAAGTTGCCTAAATACAGAGAGATGAATTTGTCTCACTTTGGATTGCTTCTAGGAAAAATAGGTTTGGTATTTGCAGAATTCTGAGGTCAGAGTATTTATGGAGATTCTGTGTATGAGTTTGGCTGCAGAAGACTGGCTTTTTACAAAAACTTCAGATCCTCCTTTTCCCTATGGGGAAGAAAATGTAAGTCTTCCTGACCTTAATTGAGGAGGCCAAAGGGTTATTTTACCTAATTTGAGTTAATGGATGTATCTTTGATTTTCAGTTGTTTTCTGGATAATTTTCCTTTTGTACCCTCAAACATAACAAGCCTTCTGATTTAAAGCACCATTAGAATTCAGTTGTATGACATTTATACTGCTTTAGATTAATTCAATGTACTAATTAATTCCATTGTACTAATAAGTACAAACATTTCTCAACCTAGAAACACTAAAAAGTTTTGTATTGTTTAAAAAGTATTGAATTGTTTGTACTTGCTCAGCATAAATTGAGAATTGTGTCAGCGACTATTTTCTAGGTCTGGTTAGGCTTGTGACTATGTTGTAATCTTTTATTATCATATTATTAGGGTGAATCTTATAATCATTATGTAAATGAATCCAGAATATGTATCTTTTGGTTGGTTGTTATAAATTTTGAAAGATGAACAAGATTATTTTAGCATTATTAGAGCATCACTGAAAAATAGAGTGGTTTTGAGGACTCTTGTTTGTTTTTTTTCTCTTGTATCTTGGAAAGTGATTAGCATAATTCTCCCCCCCACCCCCAATTTTTAAAAATATTTTTACTTAATGTTTGAGTTCCAAAATCTGTTTCTCCCTCCATTTCACTCTCCACGCTCCCTTCCCAAAATGGTAAGCAATCAGATATAGGTTAAACATGTGCAATTATATATACTATTTCCATATTGGTAGTTTTGTACAAGAAGATTCAAATAAGAAAATAAAAAAAATTAGCATGCTTTAGTGTATATTTAATTAATATCAATTCTTCCTCTGATATTATGCTTCATCATTAATCCTTTGGGATTGTTTTGGATCATTATATTGCTGAGAATAGCTAAGTCATTCACAGTTCTTCCCTGAAAGATATTGCTGTTAACTGTTTATAATCTTCTTCTGGTTCTGTTCATTTCACTATATATCAGTTCATATAAGTCCTTCTGGGTTTTTCTGAAATCATCCTTTTTTGTCATTTATGCATGATAATATTCCAGTACAATCATATACCACAAATTGTTTAGTTATTGATTAATATTAATATTATATTGATATTAATTGATTGATGGAAATGCCTTAGATTTCCAATTTTTAGCCACCACAAAAAGAGCTGTTATAAATATTTTTGTGCAAATAGATTTTCCCCCTTCTTTTGGATGTCTTTGGGGTAGAGCAATGGTATTCTGGCATTCTCTTGAAGTCAGCTTAAATTTCTTAAATTTCTGGGCAAAATGGTTGAATCACTTTCACTCCAGAACTTCATATTTCAAAACATTTTCTGAGAAGTTTCAAATGAGATTATTTTGGCTTTTTGTGTAAGGCTTACTTGTGTAACTGAGGTAGTCTTATCTTTCTTTTTTTTTTTTTTAAAATTTAATTTTAGATTTGGCTTGTTTGAAAACATTACATTGTTTAAATATACTATTTAACACATAGCTCTGTATATGGAGAGAATGAAAATTTCATTAATCTGGTTTCCAAGAGACATTTCTGTAAAAATGAAAGAATGGGCAGTTGAAATTACTGGACAACTTTATGACAATATTCTTTATCTAATCCCAGAACAAATAATCTTTAATCATAAGGGATAAGGTCAAGAAATTGGTCAGGACTTCATCCAAAGCAGAATAAAACTGAGATAAGTTGGCTATAAGGTCCTTTGGTGCAAAAAATAATAAACTTGGAGGAAATTGCATTAAATAAGTATTTTTTTATTAAAGTTTTTATTTACAAAACATATGCATGGGTAAATTTTTAACATTGACCTTTGCAAACTCTTTTGTTCCAAATTTTCCCCTCCTTCCCTTACCCCTTCCCATAGATGGCAAGTAGTCCAATACATATTAAATATGTTAAAATATATATTAAATCCAATATATGTATATATATTTATATAATTATCTTGCTGCATAAGAAAAATCCAATCAAGAAGGAAGAAAAAAACTGAGAAAGAAAAAAATGCGAGCAAACAAGAAGAGAGAGAGTGAGAATGCTATGTTGTGGTCCATACTCAGTTCCCACAGTCTTCTCTCTGGGTGTAGATGGCTCTCTTCATCACTGAACAATTGGAACTGGTTTGAATCATTTTGTTTTTGAAGAGAGCCACGTCCATCAGAATTGATCATCATATAATCTTGTTGTTGCTGTATATAATGATCTCCTGGTTCTGCTTATTTCACTTAGCATCAGTTCATGTAAATTCTCCAAGCTCTCTGAAATCATCCCGGTGGTCATTTCTTACAGAACAATAATATTCCATAACATTCATATACCATAACTTATTCAGTCATTCTCTAATTGATGGACATCCATTCAATTTCCATTTTCTTGCCACTATGAAAAGGGCTGGCACAAACATTTTTGTATATGTGAGTCCCTTCCCCCTCTTTAAAATCTCTTTGGGCTATAAGCCCAGTAGAAACACTGCAGGATCAAAGGGTATGCACAGTTTGATAACTTTTTGAGCATTGTTCCAAATTGCTCTCCAGAATGGCTGGATCTGTTCACAGTTGCATCAACAATGTATCAGTGTCCCAGTTTTCTCACATCCCCTCCAACATTGGTCATTATCATTTATTGTCATCTTAGCTAATCTGACAGGTATGTAGTCATATCTCAGAGTTGTCTTAATTTGCATTTCTCTGATCAGTAATAATTTGGAGTACCTTTTCATATGACTACAAGTAGTCTCAATTTCTTGATCTGAAAATTGTTCATTTCCTTTGACCATTTATCAATTGAAGAATGGCCTGAACTATTATAAATTTGAGTCAATTCTCTATATATTTTAGGAATGAGGCCTTTATCAGAATTTTTTAATGTAAAAAAATATATTTTCACAGTTTTCCCTCTAATCTTGCCTGCATTAGTTTTGTTTGTACAAAAACTTTTTAACTTAATATAATCAAAGTTATCTATTTTGTGATCAGTAATGATCTCTGATTCTTCGGTTGCAAATTCTTTCCTCCTCCACAGATCTGAGAGGCAAACTATCCTATGTTCTTCTAATTTGTTTATAATATTCTTTATATCTAGATCATGAACCCATTTCAACCTTATCTTTGTATACAGTGTTAGATATGAGTAAATAAGTATTTCAACACATTCTTGTTTTATTGTTAAGGATACTCACTCTATAACTTGGTAAACCTAGCTCAGAACTCCATCTCTTCTAAATATCAAAAATTAACAATTAAATATATAAATCACCTAATGACAAACTTTCTGGTGATGATCTTCTTTAAACTTTGTTAGGAACATATAGACTGACACCAGGATCCTAAGTCAGCAACTTTTCAAGGTAAGTAGGACCTGCTAGGACTCGAAGTCTACTGGTATAGTACTGGAGTGCACAGTGGGTGTTTCCATAGTATGATTACATAGAACTTTAGTGGAAGCAGGAGGTCATAGACTCGAAGACTTGAAGTTGAAAAAGATTTTGAAGGCATTATAATAAAACCCATTTGTTTAATTTATTTTAGTTTTTTAAACATTGGTTTTTCTGGTATTTATAGTTGTTTAACATTTTTTTCTATACTTAGAAAACACCAAATAAGATGAACATTTCTGAAATACAAAACACAACAGAGAAAGAATTGAACATGAAGATACAAATCCATATTATCTATAATTTGTGTTTTGTTTTTTAGAATAAATTCAACATTTTTTTTTATTCTTTTGAAAATTATTTTTATTCTATTAAATATTTCCCAATCACTTGGAAACAATTTTTATCATTAAAAATTTTGAGTTCCAAATGATTGAGATAAGGTGAGATCTTTCAAGACAGTTGTGAAAATCCAGTAAGGCTTCATCTATTTCAAAGTTTGAGTAGGCCTGAAGGACATTAAGCATTAAATCAAAGGCATACTTAAAGTGTCTTCTCCCTGCTATTCTCCTAAGGACATACTTAAAGTCTCCTCCCTGTTATCCTCCTAAGGGCATACTTAAGTCCCCTTCTTGTTATCCTCTTTATTTCAACAAAATATGGGCACCTTTGTACTTATTGGTCAAGTTCAATTTCTTGGGTAGTTCCCGCATTTAGAATGTAAGATCCTCAGCCAATAAGGATGAGGGTCAGTGGTGGGAGGGGGAATTTGTGTTAGGGATTAAAAGCATTGACCCTGCCCCCTACAGTGCTTCCTCCCTTCCATTGTCTGCTCAATGGCTGGGACACCTGATTCTCACCAGAACATATAATAAACTTTACTTTGCTTTTGGAGATCTCTCCGGTCTTTTTTATTAAATGGTTTCTGACCCCCACACAAATTTTCTCCCACCTATCCCTCCCCCTGAGAAGACAAGCAAGTTAATATCAATTATACATATGAAGTCCTGCAACATGTATTAGTCATGCTACAAAAGCAAACAAAAAGAACAATAAAAATAAAGTCTAAATGAAAGCTTCGATCTGTATTCAGACTTCATCAGCATTTTTGGATAGCATTTTTCATCATGGGTCATTTAGAACTGTCTTGGATCATTGTTTTTTGAGAATAGCTAAATCAACAAAGAAATTAAAACCATTTCTAGTCATAGGAAAAAATGCTCTAAATCACTATTGATCAGAGAAATGCAGATTAAGACAATTCTGAGGTACCACTACATGCCTCTCAAATTGCCTAAGATGACAGGAAAAGATAATGATAAATATGGGAGAGGATGTGGGAAAACTGAGACACTAATACATTGTTGGTGGAATTGTGAATTGATCTAACTATTCTGAAGAGCAATTTGGAACTATGCCCAAAGTGCTGTCAACTGTCTATATCTTTGATCCAGCAGTGTCTCACTTGGGCCTGTATCCTAAAGAGAGCATAAAAAAGGGAAAAGGACCTCCATATGCAAAAATGTTTGTAGCAAACCTTTTTGTAGTGGTAAAAAACTGGAAACTCATTGGATGTCCATTTTCCCATGTTCTTTTGATAGCACCATTTATATCTCAATCATTTCATCCATTTTGACATTATCTTGTTATACAGTGTGAGTTATTGGCTGATATCTTAACTTTCTGCTTTACTATTTTCTTGAAAATTTTTGTCAAAAGTAAAATTCTTATCCCAAAAGCTTGGTTCTTTGGATTTATCAGATACTACATTACTATGATTACTTACTACTGTGCTTATGTGCTTAATCTCTAGATTAGAACTAGCCAGTTCCTGTGATCTTGTGATAGAGAGATCCATCTGCACCCAGAGAAAGGACTGTGGAGACTGAGTGTGGATCACAACATAGCATTGTCACTTTTTTGTTGTTGCTTGCTTCCATTTTGTTTTCTCTTTCATTTTTTTTTTCCCTTTTTGATCTGATTCCTAAGCTTTCTTGGATTTTAATAGGAATAGGTATCATACTTTGTCGAAAGTTTTTTCTGTATCTATTGATATAATCATATGATTTTTATTGTTTTTGTTATTGATATGATCAATTATATTAATAGTTTTCCTAATATTGAATAAACCCTTCATTTGTTGTGTAAATCCCACCTGGACTCAGTTATGAGCTTTGTGATATATTGCAATTAACATCATTTTCAAAGTTGATTTTCTTATTTGAATTTGATATATTGCAATTATTATAATTTTCAAAGTTGATTTTCTTATTTGAATTACATACTGATTTTTCTTCTGTTCTTTGGATTTTTATTTTATTTTATTTTATTTTAATAACTATATCTTTAGCTCCCCTCTATGCCTTTAATTCTGCCACTACCTTCTAGAAAACTTGAAGAATCTCCCTTCCAAGATAAATGGAAAGCTGTATAAGAAAATTAAACTGCAGTAGAAAGAGCACTAAGATTGAAAATGGGCTAATTTACCCAAATGGGACACAGATGAAAAAATGTACTCCAAAAGTAATAAAATTAAGTCAAGGAAGAAAGGAAAAGATCTGATGTTTTCTGTCAATGTCAATGCCTGAAATGATATAGCAATGCTTTCTTATCCATCTCTGATCCAGAGCCTTCTCAAGCTGGCAATAATTCTACTTTATGATCTCTTTTTCAGATTAGGCAGAACTACCATATGAGGAAAAACACCCTTGCCAGGTTCCATTCTAATTAGCTCAACCCATGACTATCTGGACTACTTTTCCACTTGTCACCATTTTTCAGCTCCCTTTGTGTGTTGATTTTTCACCATTAGAAAGTAAGTTCCTTGAGGATAGGGAAGTTAGCTTTCTTTTTTTGTGTGTTTGTATTCCCAATTATTGGCTCATTGTCCATCATACAGTAAATTGTACTTAATAAATGTTCTTTCTAACTATTGATGTTTATATAGATCAGGCATGCTGATAGTAGCATCATTGATCATTGATTTAAAGCTGCTATAGACCTTGGGCATTATATATTCTAATCCTCTTACTTTACAGATAAGAAGATTTAGGGATAGAAAGATATAAGTGGCTGATCCAGCAAGTGATTCAAACTTAGGTTCTTTTAATTCCAAGTACAATTTTTAAAATTTATTTATAACACACATTGTTTTATGAATGATGTTGGAAGAGAAAAAATCAGGGCAAAAAAAGGAAAAACCATGGGAGAGATGAAAAAAAAAAGTGAATATACGTGTACTCATTTACATTAAGTCACTTTAGTTCATTTTCTGGATGCAGATGGCATTTTCTGTCCAAAGTCTATTGAGATTCCTTTGAATCACTGAACTGCTGAGAAGAACCAAGTCTTACATAGTTTATCATTGCACATTCTTGCTGTCATTGTGTACAATGTATTCCTGGTTTTGCTTACTTCACTCAGCATCAGTTCATGTAAATCTTTTTAGGTCTTTATAAAATCTGCTTGTTCATAATTTTTAATAGAACAATAATATTCCATTACCTTCATATACTACAACTTGTTCAGCCATTCCCCAATGGATGGGCATTTATTCATTTTCCAATTCTTTGCTATCACAGAAAAGAGCTGCTACAAACATTTTTGCACGTGTGGGTCCCAAATCCAGCCTTTTCACTTTACCAAAAATATTGTTAATTTATCTTCTGAAAAGGGAATAATATTATAATGCAATGCCTTAAAAATGTAAATTTTTATTTTCTAATTATACCAGTCATGATGATGAATAATAAGTTAAGAAATCAGAAAGAAATTATTTCTAGTAGTTATAAGGGAATCATGATAAATTAATTAAGTTTTTTGTCCATTAGCATTTATAACCCAGTGTTTACCAGAAAAAAAAATGCATTAGTAAATTGTTAGTGGAAGCAAACCACTTTTGAGATCTATTTTTGGGTACTCTCACTTTAATATAGTAAGCTACATATTTGCTGTGTCTCCCTAATAAAAGTGGTAGCCATTTTCTAAGTAATTGATCTTTAGAGCAGAATTTTTTTTTATTCTTTTGGAATTTACTGCCTTTTGTAGTTCATGATTTTTGATAGTTTAAAGCATATTGTTCATGAACATTTTCGCAAAGATATGTATCCACAGATTGTCAGCTACACAAAGCAGCTGACTCATTTCTGAATGAAGTATATTTAACAGTGTGGTTACTATAAATATGGAACTTGAAAGTTGTTACAAATTTTAGAATACTAGAAATACTAGAAATTTTAGAAGTGTAACTAGAGGTTAATTAATATGGAAAACAGATTGTAGTATGAACTGCAGCCCATTTTAGCCTACACATTTCTCATTTTATATTGTCATAGTGTTCAGTTGATGAAAATGGTACTCTCTTCCCTTCCCTTCCTTTTCAACTTTCTTTTGTGTGTGGCTTTATCCCATTAGATTATAAGTTCTTGAGGACAACTTTCTCCCTTTTTTTATATTTGTATCTCTAGTGATTAACATAGTTCCTGAGGCAAATTAGGTACCTAATAAAATAAAGTTTATCAGCTATTGACTGAGCAAATATCATGAACCTTTAAAAAAGAATAAGCATTCCAGTCCTGAAAGATGGATAGTGGGATAAAGGGACTTTAACTGTTAGGAAGTACTATTTAAAATTTTTGTTTTTAGTGTATGATGAGGCTAATGATCTGGTTGAATTCAATGCAATTATGAAGTGCCTACTGTGTTTAGGGGCCTCTGATAATAAAGACTGAATAGTTTATGGATTCAGGAAGAAACATGAAAATGAATGTTAATTGAAGAAAATGAAGAAATGACAAAATTTTTAGAAAATCATTTTTTTTAAATCAAAAGAACTAATTTTATTCATTCCTGCGAACACGTCTATGTCTCATTGCCATTCAGTCCAATAATGATTTTATGGGTATGATAAATAGGTATCAAATTAACTTTGGTTGTGGATTTTATTTTACTCTATAAGGAATGATTAATTTTCATTAATCAACATTGCCTGTCTTTTCATGCAGTGTACTTGGGGACTCACAACTTGGGAAAATTAGATATGATATTGCTGGTAACACAAATTGCATTACTTTGACTAACTTGTCAGAGGAAGCAGCTTCAGGAGCCATCTTGTCTTACCACATCTGAGCAAAATCCTTTCTACAGTTACCTTACAAATGATTGTTCAGCATTTGCCTATAAAAACCTCTAGGGAGGAAAAATTCACTTTTTTTTTTTTGATACAGCTTACTCCATTTTTGATAACTCATGGACTTTTTCCTTATGTTAAAACTAAAATTTTCCTTTTTTGACTACTGTGGTCTTTTAAAATTAAGAGAAATCTATCTTCTCTCATACCTCCAAACCACTTGGGGTGAAAGAAGAGTAGGAAAAAAAAAATTCCTTGTAACAAATTTGCATAGGCAAGCAAAATAAACCCTTATTGGTCAAATTCAAGTGTATGTTTATGTGTGTGCGTGTGTGTGTGTGTGTGTGTGTGTGTGTGTGTGAAAAGAGAGAGAGAGAGAGAGAGAGAGAGAGAGAGAGAGAGAGAAAGAGAAATTGATTGAGATTTTGCATCCTAAGCCCATAATTCTGTCAAGAATTGAACTGCATACCTCATTATTGGTTCTCTGAAATCAGGGATGGTCTCTGTTTTGATCAGAGTTCTTAAGACATTAAAATTTTGTTTTTACACTATTATTGCTATTGCATAAATTCTTCTAGTTCCACTCATATAATCAATGTGTACAAGTCTTAATTTTTTTTATATTGATATTATAGTGTAGAATATTTTCTGGTTCTGCTCATTTCTTCTGCATCAGTTCATTGTTGTTATTTGTCCTTTCTTCTTGAATAGCATCATGACATCAAGGAGGTGATGCCATGACATGCAAGTGAATTGGATTGAAGTAAGGGAGATCTGGGCAAGAACATCTGCCTTATGTTCCCTTCCAGAATCATCTGGGTCCAGTGGCAAGATGGAGATCAAAATGACTAGAGAGGTTATTGGATGCAATGGGAGACTGGCTTTTTTAAGATAAGTTCTTCAACTCAGTTTGACTGAGGGCTGCACCCATTCAGTGATTAAGGCTAGGTAGCAATTGAGGCAAAGAATCTCTTCTTTCACCTAGTTCAAAAAATAATAATAATCTAAAAATAAATGAATGAATGAATGAAGCTGAGAGGGGAAGACCCTCAGGGTTTCAGGCCAAAGCAGAAAAGATTTCTATTTACATTCAATTTGAATCAGTCAGGACCCAAACAATAACCAAATGGGACTTGGCCTAAGACCTTGACTGATGGTTATCTCTTTAGTGTCCAAACTTTTTTTTTTTTGCTACCAAAAGGAATGGTCATCTGCTTTCTGAACTCTCTCTGTCTATGTCTTTCTATTAGGTGGTCTGTGGAATTTCTATTTTAACTGATGTCTTTCTCATTTCCTTTTTCTTGTTACTAGATTTCCTCACATGTGTGTCATCTTAATGTTCAAAGTATCCAGTGTCACCATTTTCCCTATACTATTCTTTGGAATAAATCCCATCCCACCAAATCTAGAGCTACATAGGAAGTGAAAATGATAGTAATGAAAATTTCTAGTCATTTTCAAATTATACATAAAGAGTAAAAGTCCATTTCTCCAAATGAGTATTAAGTTAAAAATTTATAATCCTTCCCTAGAGAAATCTATTTCCATTCCTAAGACAGAGTTCTAGTATTTCTTTGTGTATATATAAATAGTCAGTGACACACAGGAATATAATATTCAGGGTAAGAGCTGGAAAAGAAAGAAGATGACAATGGAGAAAATAAAAGGTGTTTTTGAAGAAAAATGTGCCTCCAGAAAATGAGATGACCAATGCTATATTACTTGTCTTTTCAAGCGGTAAGGAAGGTGTAGGAAGAAGGGAGAGAATTTGAGTTTTTTTTTTTTTTTTTTTAATGAATGTTAGAAATGTTTAGAAATATAACCGGGAAACATTTAATGAAATGGATAAAATATATTTTAAAAATTGTTTAATTTTAAAATGATACAAAGAGAAAAAGAAGGAGGAAGAGAAAGGGGGATGATTAAAAGTGTGGGGCACAAGGAGGTAAGTTTTTAAAGGACTATGTAAGAGCTAGAGAGAATCAGGAAGAAGGTGAAATTCCTAAGAACTACTTTCCCTGAGATAGTAGCTGAGTTTATAAAGAAGAGTTGAATAGACAAAATACTGTTTTTGGAATTAGAAAGGCCTGAATGTGAATTGGTTTCTGCTGTGACCTATGTGACTTAGGCAAAACATTTTACCAGACTAGCCTTAGTTTTCTCATCATTAACATCTTTAACAGAGGGTTGAACTAGATTATCTCCAAGTTCCCTTCTAGTTTTAGAATGGGGTACAGATTATATGTAACAGAGACCTTAATGGGAAATGACTTCTAGAGACCAAAAGAGAGTCAAAATAAATAATATTTGGACCTAGGGCCTTGGAAGAGGACGAGTAGGATAACATAGGTAAAAGATCCTTGGTCCAAAGGTCATAGCTTAGGCAAGGTAGAAGAGAAAGAGAAAGTGATGATATGGAGACACTTCTATGAAGTGAAATGGTCCTTATGATGAACCTTTCAAATCAAATCTCTATCTTGTAGTTGAACTTGGTTTTCCCCCTGAACTAAATGTTTTCAGGGGACAGAGTAAAAGAAGGAGCCACTGCTGAAAAAGAATTGAGAGTGAAGGAAAGGCTGGTTTCCACAAATGCTGAATTTAATGAAGTATCCATCCCCCACTTTCTTCAAGCCCTATAAGGAATAGATAAGGGTAGCATTTTTTGTTCTATCACATCACACCCAGCAATAGGTGATGTCAAAAGGTTTGTATAGCCTTTCCTTATTATTCCCATAGCCCTTCCCAGGGAGTCATACTACATAAAGAATTAGGGATATTCTATTGGAGCATTCAGTGAATAATATCCTTCCTTTCATCTATTCTTTACTGGGGAGCAGTTTCTGAAAGGAATATAAGGAAGAGGCTTACTCATAAGGGAAAAGAGGAAGGAGGAAACTAACAATAAAAATGTTCACCACTTCCTTAAAGGAACCTGCCCTAATATTTTTCAACTGAAGTATTTAAGATCTAGCACCAATCTAATCTAAATCTCTGTTGCTTAAATTTCAAACTGTTTCCTTCTATTTCTTAATGAGGATAAAGAAAAGCCACATATTATCATCCTTCATAATTATTAAAGATATCTAGCAAGTTATCCTTCAATCTTTTTTAATTTCACACAGTAAAAACTTCTTTTTTTTAATGACCAGTTCCATCTAGATGCTAAGGGTAAAAATGCACTCTCTAGCAGGCATTGTGCTAGGCATTGGGAGTATAAAGAAAGGCAAAAACTGTCCCTACTCTCAAGCATATTTTGGATAACGAATTGGATTTGACATATAAATAACTAATAGGTAGGATGGGTGCAGATGGAGTTTGAGCTGCATCTTATGTTTGTATGTGTGTGTTCGCAATCTCCTTTATTTATGACTCAAATTCTGTGACTTCTTTATCTTTACTTTTCTTTTTTAAAATAGATTTTTATTTTCCCCAGTTACATGTAAAACAATTTTTACATTTATTTTTCGAACTTTGAGTTCCAGATTCTCTCCCACTCCATTGAGAAGGCACATGTGAAGTTAAGTAAAATATTTCTATAAAAGTCATATAGCAAAAGAAAACATAAATCTCCCTCCCCTCAAAGAAAAAAAAAACCCTCAAGAAAAATAAAGTTTAAAAAAGTATGCTTCAATTTGTATTCAAACACAATCAATTCTTTCTGTGGGTACAGTTAGCATTTTTTCATCAAAAGTCTTAGATCATTGTATTGCTAAGAATAGCAAAGTCATTTACAGCTGATCATCCCACAACATTACCATTACTTTGTATACAATACATTTCACTTTGCTTGAGCTCATAGAGAACTTTCCAGGTTTTTCTGAGAGCATCCTGTTTTGAGGTGCATCTCAAAGGAAGTCACAGAAACAGAAACAGAAACAGAAGTGGAGAGGGACAACATTTCAGGCATGAGGGACAAATAGTGTAAATATTGCAAAGATGTGATTATAGGAGAGTAAATGTTGTTTGAGGAACTGAGAGTAGACAAATATAGTAAAATTGTAATTATTAGAAATGAAAGGAAGCGGGAAGTATGAATTGTTAAAAGTAGAGCATCTCCTAAAATATATAATTTTTTAAATAGCTGAACAAATTTAATAGTGAAACGATGTGAATGTAATTGTTCTCATTAAGCCAAAGGACAACATGTTTTGTTTTGTTTTTTTTACATCCTGATCCACTTTTTTTTTCTAAAATATATAATTGCAACATATAATTATTTTGAAACTTCCCAAAGATAAATGGTCAGAGTATTATCTGATCCTTTGGTCTAATCAATCATTTTTAAGAATAAGACAATCATATTGCTTTTCTTTATTTTTAAGTGAAATGAGTCCCCTGTTTGTTTATACCTGGCTAGAACCAAAATCCAAATTGCTAAGTAAAAAATAATTTTTACCATCTCCAATGTTACTTTATATTATATGGCAAAACCTTTTCTAATTGTATAGGAGAGTTATTATAACTCAAATATTGTTTTACTAGTCTCTCAATTTGAATGTTGTAGGTATTAAATTCTATTAAAGCAGACACAGATACAATGATTAATTATAAGGGACTTATTGAAGTTGACCTCATTTTTTTTTATACATGAAAATGTTATCAGTATTCTTAAGACTGTTATCATTACTAGGGTAGCTTGAAAGAAAGATTGGAGTTCAATTAAGTATGATCAGGTGATTCTATAAAACAAAATTGTGAAGGAAAAGTAAAAAGGAGCAATTGTCTCATACAAATGGGTGGGAAAGGAAGAACTGATATAGAGAAAGCAGATGGGGGTGGAGGGCTTGGCAGTGCTAGAACCTTACAGTGCAAATATACATATATATGTGTTGTACTGCCCCTATTGATACAAGTTTGTCATTTAAAAGCTGGGTCTTTCTTTTAGAGGGCTACAAGGTTAAAAGACATAGGCCAAGGAAGCATTTGATGCCATGGAAAGCTGCTTTGACAGAGAAATCCATCTTGGACTCCTCCTCAAAGCAGCAAGCAGGAACCATGTTCGACTCTTTCTTTCTCAGGTCCTTTTCTAGCTTTTTATTTCTAGGCCTGATCGATTCTACACTGTTGAATTCTACCTTCACTAGCCTCCTTAAAGCTCTTTCTCACACTCCCTTCCTAAAACATACTTTTTAAGTGTTAAGTCCCAGCATGATATAGAGTAGGACTTCTTAAACTTTTTTCACTCAAGATGCCTTTTCATTGGAGAAATTTTTACATGACCTTGGGTACATAGCTATATAAAATAAGTATACAGATCAAACACTGATATTAAATCATAATTTAAGAAGTTTTGGTACAGAGAAAGTCTTTTGTGATATGGAAAGATGGGTTTGAGAATAGGTCTCATTTCCTAGAGAGTTAGTTACTTCATTAGCTAATTGATTTTAGCTGGGTGTCCCTTAGGGATGTGCTGGTAAATGTTTGACAATCAGTTCTCAGGAGTGGGGATAGGAGTGAGACTGAATGTCCAATGTTCTTTTAAGTTAAATCTTCAGTTTCAACTCTTTTCTATCACTTTCTTTAGTCTAAACTAACCATCAACAACACAATAAATAAAGCCCTGATTTATAGAATTCCAAAATGTAAATTCTCACATTAAAGATTTAATAATTGACTCTTCTGAGCTGTTAGACCTGGTTTCCCTTCTCTCTTCTCCTTTCTTACTCTTACAGTATTTAACTTCTCTATGAGATGGTGAGGAATGAAGTTGGAAATTATGTTGATATCATTATATATGAAAGAAAACTTGGTGGGGAAGTTATTCACTAAAATGAGGTTTAAAAATTTTCAGAAGATTTTAATTCTGCTCTGCATTCATATTTAGATATTTGAAAAGATGAATGTTTCCACAGCGTGGCAACTCTTTCCACAGCGTGGCAACTCTTTCCACAGATGAGGCTCTCAAGTCTTCCAGGCTTTTCATTTTGTGTGGTTCTTGTTTGTGTTTTCCCATAAGACTTCCATAGAAATAGTCTTATTTACTTCAAAGAATTCATTTGCAACCTCCATTTTACCAATGTGATATCTAGTGCTTGGCAAAATATCTGGCATATAATAGACAACTAATAAATACTATTTGGCCACTGATCCTCTGTTGCCTCATATTCTTACTGCATGTTAACTTTCCTTTTTTTCTGACCAAATATAAGTGACATTTATGCTTCTACTTACAAATCATCACTGATAATGTGCAGTAGCCGGCTTACATTCACCATGTGTCCTTCCATTGCTCTTTCTGAGATCCTAGTGTTTCATAATTTATAGACACTTTCCATCACTGGGAAATTTTTTATATTGAAGCACATGTAGTAAAGTTCCATTAGCATGACAGAAGGACAGGCCTGTACAGGACAATGTTATTGTTATTAAGTTGTTTCAGTAATCTAACTCTTCATGATTCCATTTGGGGTTTTCTTGGCAAAGATTCTGAAGTAGTTGCCATTTTCTTTTCCAGCTCATTTTATGCTTGGGGAAACTGAGGCACAAGTTTTAAGTGACTTGGCCAAGGTCACATAGCTAGTCAGTGTTTTTGAGACTCAATTTGAACTTGATTTTTCTTGACTTTATCCACTGTACCACCTAGCTGCCTTGTATGCAGTCCTGTATCCTTTTCTGAATTGCATCCAGTTCATTAACCATCTACAGTATTTGCTCAAGATGCACAAATTAATAAATGATTTCAGCAGATAGACCTTATAGACCTTATAATAACTGACATTTATAGAACATGTTCAAAGGAATGCACATATAAGCATATTTGAAAGGAACATTTTATATATATAAAATCTCATTTCACTTTCACAACAGCTCTGTAACAAATGTTAATATTTCCATTTCATGAATGAGACTCAGACAAGTAAGTGATTGGACTCATGGCAAGTAAATATCACTAATGAAATTAAAATCCTGTTTTCATTATTCTAATTCTAGCATTCTATCTCTTATTCCATATCTTCCCTCTTCTTATTTGGAAGTTACAAGTTTCACAGGTATTCATAAGATAGTTGACTGATGAGATGTATGCATAAGGGATCTCATTTATGATGTTTCAAAATAATTGAAAGCTAGGGAAACACTGTAACAAAAATACTATGGGTCTTTCCTCATCCAGAAGATTAATCTCTGTTCTAGCAGAAGGACATTACCTTCTCTGGTTTATCTCAGAGCAGAGCATTTATACCATAGGCATGGTTTCATGGGGCATACTGACTAGCAAAACCTTGTGAAGTACATGATGTGAAGGAGATACACTGCTAATGAAATTTGGTCATAGGAGTTTCCAGCTTAAGAGAATAGTTTGTTGGTAGTAATGGTGCATTGTAGCCAAATTTAGCTTTATCTATGATCTCAACCACTCAGTTTATTTTATATAGAAGATTGAGTTTCAGAGAGGAAAAGTATTATTGATTGTATATGTGTATGTATGTATATATTCAAAGTTACACAATAATCCAGCTTCAACTACAGCCCAGTCTCCTTAGACCCAAGAGAGTATTTTCTCCGGTGTGTGACACCTTTAGAATAATAGTGGAACCCTGCAGGAAAACAGGAAGGGCATGGGATCTGAGAGCCAGAAAACTCCCAGATATTCCTTGGGCAGATGCCTATCTGAGGCTCTCAAGTGCCTTCACAGGCTTTATTTACTGTGATGCTGCCACTGAAGCTGACATGACAGTGCTTTTCCTACCCTGATTTCCTGTTACCCAGACCTATATTTCTCTTGGCCTGTTTCACACAAGCTCCTGATCTGCCCTTTTCAGGTCCAGCCTGATAACTTAACCATACACCCTTCTTTCCTGTCACAGAGACTGAACCAAAAAAAAAAGAAAAAAACCACCTATACTTCCTTCACCCCCCTTAGAATAGAATTTCTTAACCTGAGCTCCTTAATCTTATTAAAAAATATTCTGATAATTGTATTTCAACATGATTGGATTCCTTTGTATTTGTATGCATTTTAAAAATTCCTTTAAAAGTATTTATCTTCAATAGGAATTCATAGGCTTCATCAGAATGCTAAAAGTTTCCAAGGCACAAAAAGGGTTAAAAAAAAAAAAAAAAAAAAGCCTTGCCTAGAAGGATCAAGATAACCAAATCACTAGATGAAGAGGAAACAAAGAAAAGGCTTATCCTAGGAGATTAACCCAGACAATTTAGCATTACTGAGAAAGTACATTTTCATAACATAAATCTCTTTTTAGTATTTGGAAGAAACCTTTAACAGTGCAAAACTGTGTGATGCTTTTCCGCATTTTTATAGGAGGAGGTAAAAAGTGAAAGGAGGAGGAGATAGAGGAGGGGAAGAAATAGAGAAAGAGTATGTGTTAGAAAGACCGAGAAAGATGGCAAGAAGGGTAGAAAGAGTGAGAGATAGACAAAGAGACAGAGACAGAGAGAGACAAAGAGACAGAGACAGAGAGAGAGAAAATGAGAATATGAGCATTTATTGATTTATTTATTGCCTGGTACTGCCATGCATTGGGGTTATTGGGGGATAATAAAGAAAAAAGACAGTCTCTGATCTTAAGCAGTTCAGTTTATTTAGAGTATGTATGAAGGTCAGACACTGTGCTAAACACTAGAGATATAAATACAAGAAAGCAAGATAGTCCTTTCCATCAAGGAGCTTATATGTTCTCATGAGGGAAAATAACACATAAAGGAGATCCAAAAGTGAGGAACGAGAGAGCAGAGGATATTCTGTGGTCTATAATCTACACAGCTTTTTTTTTTTTTTAAATTTTAAAGCTTTTTATTTTCAAAACTTGTACATAGATAATTTTCAACATTTACTATTGCATAACCTTGTGTTTCAAGTTTTTTACTCCCTCCCTTCCTCTACCCTCTCCCCTTGACAGCAAGCAATCCAGTATATCTTAAACATGTGCAATTCTTCCATACATTTTTCCACAATTATTATGCTGCACAAGCATAATCAAATCAAATCAAAAAGGGAAAAAATGAGAAAGAAAGCAAAATGCAAACCACCAACAACAAATGTAATGTTTTTCTTTCAAATATAATGTTCTCTGGAAGCAGGTTTCTTGGGGGGCTTCTGGAGGCAGCCTTCCTTTCAGTTCAGTATAATAATCACCTCAAATGCAGCCAGCTGTTAAAGTCCAAATCCTTTATTGTCTCCTTCAAAATAGCCCGGTTAACTTTCTTAAACGCCTATCTCTCTCCTTGGTTCTGAGAGCTCTTGCCACTAGTCCTTTGCCTCTGCCAGCTTCAGCCTCTCTTATCCTGAATATCTCCAGCCAGCACAAAGGTGAAAGTTGGAATGAATCTGATTCCACCTCTGAGAGTGGACTTGTGGACTTCTGTGTCTGGCCCTGAGAACTTCTTGCTTATATGCTGTGCACTGAGTCCACTCCATATTACATCACTAGGAAACCATTATTTGTTGTAGGATTAAATCAATGCTAAATTAGATTTAACTATTGTCTCCTCAGTTCCACTTAGTACCTTGTTTCAAGTTCTGGCCCATAACATCTTGTAGGATCAGATCAATCATACTGAACCATGCTAAATTAGATAATTATTGTCTCTATCAATTCCACGAACTTAGTACCTTGTAAGAATCATAACAAACAAAAAAGTGAAAATATAATATGGGGTCCTCAGACTCAATCCCCACAGTCCTCTCTCTGGATATAAATGGCTCTCTCCATCACAAGAACATTCGAACTGGTCTAAATCACCTCATTGTTGATGGCCACATCCATCAGAATTGATCATTGTAATTTATATAAACAATGGTTTAGAAATAATTGAGAAGTAACATACAGGCCTGGGTTGGACCAAAATAAATTGAAAGCTCATCTATCAGAACCTGGCATCTCAGAGGCAAAGTATGGTTCAGAGGCTGAATTGTGGCCAAATTTGAGATAGGAAACTTTAGAAAAATATTCCAGCATATTTATTGTACTAATTGTCAAATCCCCAAGTAGACTCTCTTAAGCTTAGTTTCCTTCTTCATCTACTTTGGGAAGGTTTTTCAGATATCAGTTGTTGAAATCATATTTATTTTTATAAAAAGCCTAAAATATTTCTTAAATACTTTTTTTAAAATTCCCAATGAAACTAATTTTGCATCATCAAGAAATGATAGTAAAAATATTTTAGTGGCTTAATTTTGGAAAGTTTTTCTTTTGATAGAATTTTATCTTTTTGGTTCTTTTTGGCTTTCCTTTCCTTAGCTTTTTCAAGCTTTTCAAGAAGAAGCAGGCCTTCTGTCGACATGGATTGTATCCCCCTATTTGCTTTAGTAAACACAGCCAGAAAAGTGTTCCCGTGGTGACGAACTTTCTTGTGACGAATAGAGGAGTTTTCATTTCTAAGCTATGATAATGCTGTGTAGTTTATAGACCACAGCACATGCTCCCCCCACATCCCATCCTGCTCTTTGAGGTCCCTTTATGTGTTCTCTTCCCCCATTAGACAAACATTCTTGTGATGTATCTTTAAGAAGAGAGCTGTTTTGGTGTTCATACATCAGACAGCATTCATGGCCAAATTAGTGCTCTATGGAACATAATAGAGATCAGGAAATCTTTTTGTTGGGGGAGGGATGGGGGTGGGGTTGTTGTTGTTGTTGTTGTTTCAGAGTAGTTAGCACAGTTCCTGGACCATAATAAATTTTTAATAATGAATGATTGTTGACTGATTATAAGCTTAATTCTCTTAATTATTATAATTATATAATTAATTATTATTACCATGACGTGGTTTTTCCTGTTATTGGGATATCTTTCATAGCAGGAGCTTATGTATTTAGCTATGTTATGATTAAAGACTAAGTGTTTACCAATGTTTAACTAACAAATTAATAAATCTCTTTGCTCTATACTTCTATCCAAAAGGATAAATATCATTATGGCCTTCAGACCCATTAATTTAGCACGGTGTCTGGCATGAAAGACAGGGTCTTATTTAATGCAAACATAATTTCAAATGTTGATAACTGTAATTGACTTATACTCAATTTGATATGGCAATTATTTGACACTTAATTCTGTGTCAAAGTGCTGTTTTAATCCTTGGATGGGGGTAAAGAGTTTGCTGCAATGCAAAAAGAATTGAATTTGTAGTTAGAAGTTGTTCAGTCATTTCAACCATGTCTGACTCTTTGTGACACCATTTGGGGTGTTCTTGGCAAATTTTTGCCATTTCCTTCTCCAGCTCATTTGACATATGAGTAAGCTGAGGCAAACAGGGTTAAGTGATTTGCCTAGGATCACATAGCTAATAAGTGTTTGAGGGCAGATTTGAACTAGTTAGAAGACCCAAATCCCTTGTTAGGGGTTTCTCAAACATCTCCAGGTCTCAGTTTTCCAGTTTGTAAATGGAAGGAGGGGAGTTACATCATGGACTTTTAAGGTTTCTTCCATTTCTAAATTTATGCTCCTATATATAAAAAGATGAAAATCCATTATAATTTCTGACCTTCCTCAAAATGCTTATAGTCCATCATGGCAAATGCAACATTGTACAAAAATCACCCTGTGATGGTGCTTTAACCATATACTCACTCAGGAATTCTGTTAATTCAACAAATGATATTGACAGTTTGTTTAAAAAAAAAAAAAATCGTGTAGTCTAACAAAAAACCTCTAAATTTCCCTAAACCTCTGCAATGACATAAAAGATATACAATTCAACTATGTCCTAACACTTAAAGGCCACTTGTCTATAATTTAAGAACAGTGACTAGTTGCTGAAAGTTCAAAACTTCTGTATTTTTCTGATGCCTGAATAAGGGAAGGAAATGGAGCCCAATACACTCAGCATAACCGTAAGTCTGTACTAGACTGCTTCTTTTTCCATTAGTGTAAATAAAGGTATTCTACCCATCATTTCTCACAATTATTGCATTGTGGAGAATTCAAATATCTCTTTATCTCTAAGCTAATAAAAAAGAAAATTTCCCTTCAAATGTCATGGGAGGGGGTGCAATTTAAGTGCCTGGTAATGTTTTTGCTTAAATGATGATAATATAAGATAGTATATGCAAAAGCAACACATTCTTCATTATTTCTTGAGTAATTCCCCTCTTCTTCTTCCCCCCATTGGATTGAGGGGTGAGAAGATGAGAAAAAAAAAAAACAAAACTCCTGTTGATTTATGTTATTAATTACAAATACACACACATACATACACTTTTTGAGACAAAATTTATTCTCTCTTCCCCATTCTCCAACTTAGAGGCATGTTTTCACTCTGTAGATACATTGTGTTTAAGTAGACTCCCATACAAGGCTGGGTTAGCTAATTATTATTGACTTTCTAGTTCTTTTTTTTTTTTAATAGCTTTTTATTGACAGAACATATGTCTGGGTAATTTTTTACATTATCCCTTGCACACACTTCTGACTTTTCCCTTCCCTCCCTCCACCCCCTCCCCTAGATGGCAAGCAGTCTTATACATGTTAAATATGTTGCAGTATATCCTAGATACAATATATGTGTGCAGAACTGAACAGTTTTCTTATTGCACAAGGAGAATTGGATTCAGAAGGTCAAAATAACCTGGGAGGAAAAACAAAAATGCAAACAGTTTACACTGATTTCCCAGTGTTCTTTCTTTGGGTGTAGCTGCTTCTGTCCATCATTGATCAATTGGAACTGAGTTAGATCTTCTCTTTGTCAAAGAAATCCACTTCCATAAAAATACATCCTCATACAATATCGTTGTTGAAGTCTATAATGATCTCCTGGTTCTGCTCATTTCACTCAGCATCAGTTCATGTAAGTCTCTCCAAGCCTCTCTGTATTCATCCTGCTGGTCATTTCTTATAGAACAATAATATTCCATAACATTCATATACCACAATTTACCCAGCCATTCTCTAATTGATGGGCATCCATTCATTTTCCATTTTCTAGCCATTACAAAAAAGGCTGCCACAAATATTTTGGCACACACAAGTCCCTTTCCCTTCTTTAATATTTCTTTGGGGTATAAGCCCAGTAGCAGCACTGCTGGATCAAAGGGTATGCACAGTTTGATAACTTTTTGGGCATAATTCCAGATTGCTCTCCAGAATGGTTGGATTCGTTCACAACTCCACCAACAATGTATCAGTGTCCCTGTTTTTCCACATCCCCTCCAATATTCATCATTATTTTTTCCTGTCATCTTTGGCTTTCTATTTCTGATTAAAATAAATTGGAGAACTGACCAAAGTTCATTTTGCCTCCAAACCTTCAGGCATAATTCATGTCATTTTGTAGGTTCTGAAATTAATATATTAGAAGTTTAAACATTTAATTAATTAATTAGTATATTAGAAGTTTAAACAAATCAACAAAAATCAGACAAGAAAATGACAGCTAGAACAAGGCAATTCTAAACATATGTGAGTCATAAAACTAGTCTTTCACAAAATCAAATCTGGTGCTCAAATGACTGTTGTCAAAAATGGGCTCCAGAAAGGCTGTTTTTTTTTTTTTTTAAACAGTTCCTAGTTAAATTCTTGATGTTGAGGGGCTTTGGTTAACCATTTGGGGAGTTCTGCTTTGCCTTTTCAAAAACTGGCATTCTAGAGTTGTTTGCTTGCTTTCTAAATAAAATGATTATGTTTTTACTTTGTTGAGTACAACTTATTCCCACCATATCTTTATTTGTATTTGTGAGGCAATTTAAGTCTCAGAGCAACCTCAGGAAGCCTTTTGTACTAATTAGCAAAGACTGGAATCTGTAGTTAGTGTAAGGTGTTATGTGAACCAACTCAACTACTTTATATAATACCCAGAAGTAGGAAAGGGATGTCTATTTAACTAAAAAGTTATGGTGCACTTAGCAAATCAGTCTAGTGATAGCTGGCCTTGAAACTATGAAGACCTACATTCAGTCCCATCTCTGACTTACACTCACAATGTGACTCTGGACAAGTTACTTAACTCAAAGACTTTATTTGCAGATCGTGCTAATCTATGTTGTTAGAGGGAGTTTCCTCTGTGCTGATTAAATAAGAGACCTGTCCATAAGCAATCATGTTCCATTTTAGAATGATTTTCTTCTCTTAAAAAATCATGAATATCATCAGAAAACAGGGAAACAATGAAAAAAAAAACATTCTTTTTGGGAGCTGAGCATTTTGTAATTGGAACTCTACCAAAGAATCAAATTCTGCCATTATTCTTTAAAATACAATAGGCATTTGAATTCATCTAGAGAAAGATCCTTTGGTCTAGAATATAAATCTATACTATCATTGTTGTCACACAACATAAGTGACAGTTTATATACACAACAGTTAGGAATGAGGAAATGCTTGTATGTTTTGATTAGATTTTAACTGACCTCATCCTCATGTCTTCATCCCTTTTTTAGTAATGTAAACTGGGCATCAAGCTTACATGGAATGACCTATAATTTTTTTAATGGCCTTTTGTACCAAGAGAAATTTTACTCTTATTCTTCAGTTTATGATTGTCTTTTTCATTTTATTTGGTGTAATTGTATATATAGAAGGTGTATTAAACATAAAAATATTCACTGAAATTTTGAATGCCTTCTTTACTATCATAATTAATTAATTGTTTGAATTAAATAAACATGATTCCAAGAGACTATGCTTTCCCTTCAAAAGAAGAACATTTTTTTTCATAAAATAAAATGTGATATGTGCTACATTTATATTTCTGTGTGTATGTGTGTATGTATATGTGTGTGCATGTTTGTGTAGGAGGAAGACTACAGGCTTACACATGCCAGAATGGTCAGAGCCAATATGAGTAAAATAAAAAATGCAAAACTCCTTTGGTGTCAAATTTCATTGCAAATTTTAGGCTTGCTTATCTGGTTACTGACTACATATGGGCATGACATGCACAACAGCTTTCTGATTTCCTAAAAGGATTTATTTCCTTTCAAGCAGAATAGCAAGCAAATCCTTTAATTTTTCCTGAATGCTCTATGAGAACAAATAAGTTTCCAGTTCTATTTGGAATTTATTTGTCTGTTAGGACCCAGATACAGAATATAAAAACCATCAGAAGAGAAAAATGATGGTTTCCTGAAAGTACATATTGTTGTTGTTATGACTCTTGAGGGAATAGATTTAAATAAAAAGATCAAAATGGAGATAGAGATCTTGAGAGGCCTTGTTAGTCATACTTGTAGAGGCAGGTGGGGGGGAAGAAGTCAAAACCATTACCATATAATTTTAAATCAAAACTATTGCCTGCATTCTAAATTGTATTCAAATCAACTAGGAAAAGGAATTATTTGTATCTATGTGTAAGTGCTATGTTTGAAATTAAGGAACAGTCGCCAAGGGGCATTAACAAACTGGGACATATCTAGAGCCCTCCTCCTCTATATGGTATGGTAAAGGGAAACAAAAGAACGTTCTTTTAGGATGGTCTGAAAGCACTAATGGTGTTTATCCAGGAAAAGAAATAATTTAGCATAGGTATGATAAACAGAATCAAAATATTTGATGAGCTGTTATGTAGAAAAGGGTGTAAGTTTGTTTTATTTGTCCCAACGGGGCAAAACAAAGACCAGTAAAAGGATACTAAGGCAAATTTAAACTCAAAATGAGTCCCCAACTTTGCTATTTATTATCTTGGAACTTGTACTCCTCAAAAGTTTACCATATCAAGTTGCTCCCAGATCCATAATGTACTCTGGCTATCTGAGGACTCTCTCCCAGTTACTCACTTTATACTTCTTTGCTTGAAAACAAAAGTTACACCAGTCAGTTTTCCTATAAATCCATTAACTGTACCTTCAGTTTTCCAGGCTAAGCTGTCACTGTCTATTTGAGTTATAAGCTATCTGAGGACAGGGACTAATTTCCTTTTATAATCTGCATCTTTGGCACTTAGTACAATGAACTTAATACATAATCCTTGTTAAAATATTCCATCTGCCTCTGTTCATTTAAAGGTTGCATGTCTTATTTTCTTCTTCTATAAAATAAAGATTCTGATCCAGATCAGGGATCCACCAACTGCAGCCAAAAGCTAAATGTGGCCCTTCACCTATTTTTGTTTGAACAAGAAGCTAAGACTAGTTTTTGGCTGAACAAAAACAGTCCTTCACAGGCCAATTTGAGCCTTGACTATAATTTGCCTACCCCTGGCATATGTCCTGGTATAGTTAATTTTGAAAAACACTCCCAGTTTTAAAAATTCTGAGATTTTCTAAGAAACTTCCTAATCATTCAGATATCGAAAAATGACATGTGCTTCTTTTTGGGGAGTTTTATATAGTATTGTATGTATGTGTGTGTGTGTGTGTGTGTGTGTATGTGTGTATGTATATATTTAAGGGTCTTCCAGTGAAGGTTAGAAGAAAACTGTTCATCTAATTGTTCAAAAGAATCATTATTTGGATGAAATAAGTTACTTCAGAAGCATATTGCAACTCCAAGGATCTATGACCCCAATATATTTTGGGGGAATTTATTCACTTGAGATATGTATTTTTAAAGTGAATTTGCCATTATGGGGCCCAAACACTGAGTGACTGAACTGAAATTTAAAGACATTTAAGACTCCATTAATAAAATTCTGAAGCGTTTTATCTTTTTAGAATTTTCTAAAATTGTCTTTGTAAAATGCAAAGACAATCATAAGTATTACAATAGAAATACTTAAGAAATTGAGACAGAAGTTCAATACAGAACACTGGTACTTATCATACCTATAAGAGGCTAGACAGCACTATTCTTACCCTGCCTATTAAATCTTTGGACTTTCCCTTTTTGGTTCTCAGTATTCTCATTAAGGAAATAAGAGGTTGAGATTTCAATGTTTCTTAAACTGAGTCACAATACCATATGGGATTCCATAACTGAATGTAGAAGTTGTAAAATTATGATTTATTATCAGTAAAAGTTTGATTTCTATATCTATTTTATACCTATATGACTGAAGCCATGTAAAAATTTCTTAAGCAAAAAGGAGTGGCAAGTGGAAAAAATTTAAGAAACTTTTGCTTAGATAATCTCTTAAGGCCCCTTCTGGCTCTCAGTTCTATGGTTTATAAATCTTGTCCTTGATCATATCAAAAAATCAATCAACAATAGAGAATATGACTTCCTAGCAAGAGACACCTATAGAAACCTCTTGTATGAACCAGAGGGTTTAGAAAAAAATAAATGAATGAATATACCTAAGGAGAATCTCAGGCGTAGGACAGAGCTTCACAGAATAGAAAAAAAAAAAAAATGACTATACATAGTAATATTGAGCACCATTGTAATTTTTCTATTTTTTGCGATGAATGCTCTGTCTTTTGGGGATTTCAAACAATTTCATCATGTCTTGGAAATATTGGTATCTATCTTAATTGAAACTGAAATCATCTTGATTTTATTTCCTCTATGACTTTTACAATAGTGGAGCCATTCTAAGTATGTAGGGTTTTTGAATAATAACCACCTGCTCAAATCTGATGACTAATCACTAGGAGGATTTAAATGATTAAGTTTTTGCTCTTTTTGTTTTCCATAAAAAGACTTCTTATGCTTTTTAATTAATTATTTGCTTAGGAAAACCTTTGATTCAAATTGGACCTGTCTGGAACATTAGTCTTTGGATAAGACCTTAGATCTTAAGTTTTTATATCATTGGCCCCTTTCACAATCAGATGAAATCTAATGAACCTTCTTTGAACTCCTCTTTTGAATAAAATATGTAAGATTATGAAGGAAGCCTATCATATTGAAATAGTTCATACATACATATATATCTGATTGTTCTGATCTATATTTGGCCACTCAACCCAGATGACTCTGGAGGAAAAAGTGAGACAGGTGACCCTGCACAGCCCTCCCTCATCTAAATCCAATTCATTTGTATGTTATGGTAACACCTCCCTGGTGTAATGTCCTCTTTGAAAATGAAGGACAAGCAACAACAATATACATTTATATAATTTAAAATTTCCAGATCCCAAGTCAAGTTCCAAATCCTTCTTTAGATAAATATTAGCATTTTTGTTTTCAATAAAATTGAGTCTTGGTGAATTGTTATAGCTACTGGGGCAAACATAGCTTTATAACACTGGAACATACAAATTTTGATAAAATATCTACAACCAAACCCTGATTTTTTTCCAGCATAAAACTCTTCATAATATTGGCTCAGATCTGATTTGCTACTCTCTTGTTCTTAAGAGCAAAAATGTATATTCTTGGTAATTTTCTGAGAGATTTTCATCCAAATGATCTGTGCTTGAATTGTCCCCTCATGTCTACCATCCTGCACTGTTAAGATGGTCAATCTTGACCTGCTTCTCCTGTGGCATTCCACAAGAAAATAAGTTCATCTGATTTGACATAATTTATTATCTTAGGACAAAATAGACTGATATTACTTCAAGATGTGCTTTTCTGCTTACCAAACTACTGTTAATAATGAATATATCTAGTACCTTTTTTTCATTTTTTATAAGCCAAGATAGCACTTGGATATCTATGTTCTATGCTCCTTAAAGGTTTTCTCCAAAGACTCTGCTGCTTTTTGTCATCCACTAGAAAAAAGTATGCTAGCAGCAAGTGTGCATTCTTCTCAGGGGGTGAAGGAACAGATCTTGAGCAATTGGAGTGAATAGTAGTATGTGATATATACTTTAAAATAGTAAAATAAAATTAAAACGATTCAGCAAATATTTATTTTTTTCATTTTTTTAAATTTTCAGTTCCAAATTCTTTCCCTCTCTCCTCTTCCCTCACCCATTGAGAAGACTAGAAATATAATAGTTGTTATACCTGTAAAGTCATGTAAAATGTATTTCAATATTAGCACAGTTGCAATTTTTTTTAAAAGCAAGAAAAAGAAGGAAAAATAATTTACCTCATCATTCTGCATTCAGTTCATTTTCTAAAGTAACATTTTTTTTTTTTTAACATGAGTTCTTTGGAATTGTCATGAACCATTGTATGATCAAAGTTGCTGAGTCTTTCCCATTTGATGATCATTATAATATCGTTGTTATTGTGTATTCAGTATTCTTCTAGTTCTGTTCCTTTAACTTTGCATTATCAGCTCATATTAGTATTTCAAGATTTTTTTTTTTGAAACTGTCTCCTTGATCATTTCTTACAGCACAATAGTATTCCATCACAGTCATATATCACAACTTGTTCAGCCATTTCTTTTTTTAATGTAAAACTCTATCAACTTTACTTTTTAATTACTTCTTTTTTATATATAACTTTTTATCGACAGTAGCCATTTCTTAATTGATGAGCAACTCCTCTGATTTTCAATTTTCTGCCACAACAAAAAGAACTGATATACACATTTTTTTTTTTTTAACAAATAGGTCTTTTTTCATTTTCTTTGCTCTCTTTGGGGTATAAATGCTGAATATACAGAGAATTCATAGAATTCAATTAGCATGTTTCTTGCAAGCATGGGCATCAGCAGATAAACCTTCTTCAAGAGGAGGTCAGAAAGTCCAGGATATAGTGAGTACTAAATAACATGTATACAAAAAATGATCTTAATTATATTTTGAGACAGGTCCAACCTACCATCTTTTTAGGTCTGCATGTGCAGCCTTGAAGAAATCATGAAGTAGGAGAAATAGCTTAAGCAAATTATTTTGATGGTAGGTCTCAAAGAGAAAGACATCACATTCTTGATATTGCCAAAGGAGATATTGTCCAAGTTTTATATATACAGCTCAGAACCTAATTCCAGATTTGAACCTGACTTATTTTTGTAAATCTAAGAATTAGGTGTGGTCAAGGGATACTATAGTTATTTAATAATAACTACTAAATTCTTGTTTTTTAAATTCTTGCTTTACAGAAGTGTTCTCAAACTTTTTTTTTCTTCTTTACAATAAGAAGTCTCCAAACATACAAAACTGATGTGTTATTGCCATTATAATTTAATATAATTAGGGCATACCTAGTAGAAATGCATACATACTTTGAGAGCCACTGCTTTGGAGGGAAAAAAAATGAGGTAATCATTAAAGATTATACCATGTGCAAGGTTCCATAAGTGCTATCAAGGATTAAAAAAAAAAAAAAAAAAAAAAAAAGGATAAGTAAAACACATTTCCTATCCTGAAGGAATTTCCAATGCCTTTGAATCCCTTAAATCCATTTTGAGTGCCCCTCCCTCATTGGGGGGAAAAATTGTGACAGCATATTTCAATTAGCAGAACAATTCTGTCTTTTCCAACCAATTGAGAATGACCACAAAAAAAAAAAGTATTATCAAGCAAAACACATTTTTGCAGTAGACAAGTTTAAAAAGAAATATATAGATATATGTGTGTGTGTGTATACATATGTGTCCACATATATATGCATAAATGTATAGATATAGGTATGTACACACATATATATACACATATATGTGTGTGTATATATAGACATATATTATATCATATATCATTCTTTTCTCTGAGTCTTTCACCTCTATTAGGAGATTGGTAGTATATTTTATCCTTCTCAAACTGTGGTTGGTTATAATGCTGATCAGTGTTCTAAGTCAGAATTATTTATCTCTACAATATTGTTTTATTATATAAAGTGGTCTCTTGGCTTTGCTCAATACGCTAGTTATCATGCCATGAAAGTCTTCCAAGTTTCTCTAAAACCACTTCCTTCATCATTTTATAGAGCACAATAGTATACTACATACATAACATATTTAGTTATTCTCCAACTGATGTGCACCCTCTCAGATTCCATTTCTTTGCCACTTCAAAAAGAGCTATCAGTGTTTTTTGTACATCCTTTGTTAGAGTTGTCAAACTGTTTAAAGACATCTACTTGATGCAAGTCATTCTGCTAGGTGTTAGGAAAATAAAGGTTAAAAACAATCTGGTCTCTGACCACAAGGTGCTTGCATTCTAATAGCAAATAGAAATATATAGACCAAGAGGTACTGTATCAAGTAGAATGATGGAGAACAGCTAGATGGTGCAGTGGATGAAGTGCCAGACCTGAAGTTCGGAAGACTGATCTTTCTGAGTTCAAAACTAGCCTCAGATGCTTACTAGTTATGTAATCCTGAACAAGTCATTTAACCCTGTTTACCTCAGTTTCCACATCTGCAACTCAATAAGTAAATGGCAAGCCACTGCAGTATCTTTGCCAAAAAAAACTGCAAATAGAATCATGAAGACTCAGATATGAAAATAACTAAATAACAATGAAGAATGTACTGAGTGAAAAGAAGAGAGAGAAAGACTGAATAGGAAAATTTGGAATTGGGAAAACCAATACATTTACTAATTGTGAAAAAGTTCGCCATTTTTATTTCTTCTTTCAGAAGGCAAAGACCAAGATTGCCCCTGCAGTCACTGGGTAAGATTTTCAAGAAGTACAGAAGATTTTTCTTGATATTCTTCCCTGTCTTGGGATTTATTAAGCACAGTTAAGTTTAGTTGAGATGAGAAAGCAAAAACCACTCCCTACAACCAAAGGATGAAAAGCCACATAGGGAACCAAGTGTATTTTTCCTTGATTGTTGTCTGCAATTAGGGCCTGGAAGAAGGAGAAGAAAAGTGATAGACTGGCTAGAAATAAGATTAGTAAAGTTCAGTCAACATAAGTATTGTAGCCTCCAAATAAAATTTGATCGCCTATTAGGATTATATTTCTGACCTCATTTATGTTGGTGATTGCAACAAAAACACTTGATTTAATGTTCTGCATTATGAGATTAAGATTCCATTGCAGTTACCATAAATGTACTTTTTGGCAGAGGAATTATTTAGTTTTGTTAATGTAGACACTCATTGTAATGATGGTATTTTTTGGGGAAAAAAAGACAGAGAGATTTCACAGCTGTGGAGTGATGGTTAATTCCATTGGCAAAGTGTCCCTACTTAAAGTTGCACAACTTTTGAGATTCTCTGGCACTCTCTTATACAAAAGAGAATAGAAGGATTCTTTGACATTTATATTTTAAACTTGATTAGGGAATATGAAGTTGCTCTGATTTACAATCTGATTAAAACATTGCTAGAGACTATGGCTGAACCTGAGCCCATAGCCGAATAAGGGACAGCATGACCTAAAGACAGTCATGAATAACAGTCAGGATGTTGTAATGTTTTACTAGGTTTTGTATCTTGTTTTACCCACTCCTAAAGCACAGGCCAAAAATATTCAAGTGTAAAATTTAGTGCCCCTATAGAAGTCTGATGAGAAAAAAAAAAGTTTTACATAGGAATGTAAGGAGGTAGGATGGTAGGGAATAGAACTAGACCTATAATTGTTTAGTGAAGGGAACTACCAGATGAGGAAATTCCCTTTACCTACACAAGTCAATAGTTTATAGACATAAAGATTTGCCCAGCGTACTGAAAGTTTAAGTGATTTGTTATGGGACACACAGCCAGTATATAGCAGTGGTGAGTCTTAAATTCATCTTTCTGACTCCAAGGTCAGCTTTCTGTCAACTACTGCACACAGTTTTTCATACTGGGAAATGGGATCAGCAAATTGCTATTTCACAGAAAAGCAGCCTCATCTTTATGAAAAACTATTACTTTTTTATAATTTATAACAGATTTTTTCCAGAATCCTTTTCCATCAAACATATTAAATACTTTTTTTTCACTGTGGTTCAACTTTAAATAAATAGTTTTTTAATAATCCAAGGTATTTTAATTAAACCTAGAAATATAAGATATCAGTATTGACTTCTGTCATACATTCTCTAAACAAAATTTCCAATACAGATTTGTTTCATTCTCACCACTTGAATATTTTTGAAGTCACTGATTACAGAGTAGATGACATTTACTGGAAAAATAAAATAAAATCCATAACATGATATTAAGAATATGTCCACTCTGAGATACCACTACATACCTATCAGATTGGCTAAGATGACAGGAAAAAATAATGATGAATGTTGGAGGGGATGCGGGAAAACTGGGACACTGATGCATTGTTGGAGTTGTGAACGAATCCAACCATTCTGGAGAGCAATCTGGAATTATGCCCAAAAAGTTATCAAACTGTGCATACCCTTTGATCCAGCAGTGTTACTACTGGGCTTATACCCCAAAGAGATACTAAAGAAGGGAAAGGGACCTGTATGTGCCAAAATGTTTGTAGCAGCCCTGTTTGTAGTGGCTAGAAACTGGAAATTGAATGGATGTCCATCAGTTGGAGAATGGCTGGATAAATTGTGGTATATGAATGTTATGGAATATTATTGTTCTGTAAGAAATGACCAGCAGGATGAATACAGAGAGGACTGGCGAGACTTCCATGAACTGATGCTGAGTGAAATGAGCAGAACCAGGAGATCATTATACACTTCGTCAACGATATTGTATGAGGATGTATTCTGATGGAAGTGGATTTCTTTGACAAAGAGACCTAACTGAGTTTCAAATGATCAATGATGGACAGAAGCAGCTACACTCAAAGAACACTGAGAAATGAATGGAAACTGTTTGCATTTTTGTTTTTCTTTCTGGGTTATTTTTACCTTCTGAATCCAATTCTCCCTGTGCAACAAGAAAACTGTTTGGTTCTGCAAACATATATTTTATCTAGGATATACTGTGATATATCTAACGTATATAGGACTGCTTGCCATCTAGGGGAGGGGGTGGAGAGAGGGAGGGGAAAAATCGAAACAGAAACGAGTGCAAGGGATAATGTTGTAAAAAAAATTACCCTGGCATGGACTCTGTCAATATAAAGTTATTATAAAATAAAATAAAAGAATAAAAAAGTCAAAAAAAAAAAAGAATATGTCCAAAATTGTGAGTCTCTCATTTTCTTATTTTAAAATTTATTGCCTTTTTTTTTTTTTGCTGAGGCAATTGGAGTTAAGTGACTTGCCCAGGGTCTCACACATTTATTGCTTTCTTTTGCTATTTATACCAGTAATTATCTCATGTATCTTCAATCCCTGCCTATCAGACCCTCCCTTAATATTAAAAAAACCAATCAAATGGCAAATATTTATTACAAAATAGTGCCTGCCTTCAAGGAGCATACATAATATCTGAAGCAAAAATATGTACTTATAAAAATATATGCAAATCCCAGTCTTTTTTTTTTTTTTATGGGAATAACAATTGGAAGGAACAGAAAAAGCCTCATAGTATACAAGGTAACCTTTGACCTGAATTTAGAAATGGAGATCAGGAATAAATATATCCCAGGTGTAGGAACATTCACTTTTACAATAAGATGGTGTCCTTTTATTTTTATTTTTCTTTCAATTTTTCCACATTGTTAGTAAAAGTTTTGAATTCAAATTCTTTCCTCCCTTCTCCTTGTTCCCTGTCTGAGATGGTAAGTAGTCAGAGGTTATACTTGTGCAATCGTGTAAAGCATTTCCATAATAGTCATTTTTCACAAGAAGATTAGAATAAAAGAAAAAAGAAAGTAATAAATAGCATTCTTCAGTCTGTATTCAAACAGCTGGAAGGTACATAATATGTTTTATCATTTGTCCTTTGGGATTGTCTTGGATCTTTGTGCTGCTGAGAGTAGCTAAATCATTCACCGTTCTTCATCAAATATTGCTGATTCCTGTTTTGTCATTTTAGCCAGTCAGATATATGTGAGGTGGCACCTCAGAGTTGTATTAATTTGCATTTCACCAATCACTAGTGATTTATAGCATTTTTATATGATTATAGATAGCTTTGATTTCTTATCTGAAAACTGTCTTATCTTTTGACCATATATATCAAATAAGAATGTGTATTTTTATTAATTTGACTCCATTTTCTACATATTTGAGAAATTAGGCTTTTATCATAGATAGTTGTTGCAAAAAAAAATTCCCCATTTTCTGCATTTCTTAAAATGTTGTTTTCATTGTTTTTATTTGTGCAAAAACTTTTTGATTTTACATAATCAAAATTATCTAAATTACATTTTTAATGCTTTCTATGTTTTCTTTAGTCCTAAATTCTTCCCTTATCTAAAATCAGATAAACTATCCCATGCTCTTTTAACTTGCTATTTCGACCTTCTCTTTGTATGATATATGTTTGTCTGTACCTAGTTTCTGCCATACTGTTTTCCAGTTTTTGTCATATAATGAATTTTTTATTCCAAAAGTTTCCATCTTTGGCTTTGTCATACATTTGATTACTATGTTTATTTACTATAATGTAATTTAGACCCAATCTTTTTCATTGATCCATCACTGTTTCTTAGCCAGTACCATATTGTTTTGATAATTACTGCTTTATAATGTAATTTGATATAATACTTAGCTGGTAAGGATATATCACCTTCTTTTGCATTTTTTTTTCCATTGATTCCTTTAATATGCTTTACCTTTTGCTCTTCCAGATGAATTTTTAAAAATTATTTTTCTAGTTTTCTAAAATAGCTTTCTGATAGTTTGGTATGATACTGAATAAATATATTAATTTATATAGAATTGTCATTTTTATTGTATTGGCTCAGCCTATCCACTAGCAACTAATATTTTTCCAGTTATTTAGATCTGATTTATTTGTGTGAAAAGTAGTTGTGTTCATAGAGTTCTGGATTTGTCTTAGCAGGTAGATTCCCAAATATTTTATATTGTTTGTAGTTATTTTAAATGGAATTTCTCTTTCTATCTCTTACAACTAAGTTTCTTTGGTAATATATAGAAACACTGATGATTTATGTGAGTTGGTTTGTAGCCTACTATTTTGCTAAATTATTAAAAATTAGTTTTTAATTGATTCTCTAGGATTCTCTAATTATATTATCATATCATCTGCAAAGAATGATAGTTTTGTTTTCTTGTTGCCAATTTTAATACTTTTAATTTCTTTTTCTTCTTTTATTGCTATATTTAACATTTCTAGTATAATAGTAAATAAAGAGGTAATAATGGATAGCCTTTCTTCCCTGATTATATTAAGAAGACTTCTAGATTATTCCTATTACAGATAATATTTGCTGTTGGTTTCAAATAAATATTACTTATCTTAAAATAAGCTCATTTATTTCTATACTCTAGTGTTTTTAATAGGAATGGTTGTATTTTGTGAGAAGTTTTTCTTCATCCATTTGAGATACTCATGTTTTCTGTTGCTTCTATTATTGATATGGCCTTATATGCTGATGGTTTTCCTGATATTGATCCAGCTTAGCATTCTTGGAATAAATACCACCTAGTCATAATGTATGATTCTTGTGATATATTGCCATAATCTCTTGTCTCATATTTTATTTAAATTTTTTGCATCAATATTTTTAGAGAGATTGTTCTATAATTTTCTTTCTATATTTTGGCTTTTCCTGGTTTAGGTATCAGCATTATATTTGTGACATAAAAAGAACTTCACCTATTTTTCAAAATAGTTTATATAGTACTGGAATTAATTATTCTTTAAATTACTGGTAGAATTCATTTGTGAATTGCTTTGGGGATTTTTTTTTTAAAGGAAATTCATTGATGACATATTTGATTTCTTTTTCTAAGATTGGGTTTAGAATTTTTTTCTTCTATTAATCTGGGTAATTCATATTTTTGTAGATTTTTTTTATGGTTTCCTTTTTAAAGAAGAGTTTGCTCTTTGATCTATCATATATACTAAAAGTTAAGAAAATATAAGCATCTCAGAACATAGTGAGGGACAGCAAGGAAGGCTGTTTAGGGGAGAGAATAGAATGTAAAGAGGATAGCACATCCTAACACAAGTATAATAGATTGAAACCAGATTGTGAAAGGATTTAAATGACAGAAAAGTTTGAGTTTGACCGGAATGATAATAGGGAGCCATTGGAGTTTATTGAGGAGGCTAGTGACATTACTCTAATTATGCTTTAGGCTAATCACTTTAGCAATTATGTGGAGAATAAATTAGAGAGGAAACAGACTTAACAACCCCAAACCAGTTAGGAGGTTGCCCCAATAATTCAAGCAAATGTGTGTAGTGTCCTTCATTAATATGGAAGCTGTGTGGAAAAAAAAAAAAAAGAAGAGAATGGATACAAAATGAGTTGCAGAATTAAAATTGACAAGACATTGGAGACTGATTTTTTTTTTTTTTAATGTGAGATGAAGGAGAATAAGGAATGGAGATTGACTGTGAGAATATGAAACTGAGTATCCTAAAGATTGGTGATGCCTTAGACTAAATTGGGATCATTTAGGACAGGGTTTTGAAGGAAAAAAATAGTGAGTTCTGTTTGGACATGTTGAGTTTGAGATGTTTACAAGACACCCAGTTCCACAGGAAGTACAGCATTCTCTACCCTTATTCACTCACCTCTAGTGAGTAGAGGACATTCAAATACTTCTGCTCTAGCAGGAGGGTTGATTCCTATTTTATTCTGAATGCTCATGTTCCAAATCATGAGTAGGTTAGATTACCACTTAGGACACAACAAGTAAGATGAAGGAGTGGCAATGATCAGAGGTAGTTAGAGAGGGAACAAGAGACACTTTTTAATGTTTTGTTTTTTTTTAAATGAATCAGTGATCTCATCTCTATAATTATTCCATAAATTTAAAGAGAATAATGTGTTTTTGCTGTCTCATTCTATACAACTGTGTGTGTGTGTGTGTGTGTGTGTGTGTGTGTGTGTGTGTGTGTATCTTCTGTAAAAAAATCTATTCAGTGTACTAGAGAATTTGCAATTCATTTAAAATTTAGAGGATATCGGTATGGCACTGTTTGTATTTTTTTTTTCCACTGGGTTTACAAAATCCTTATAAAATGTGTAAAGTTAACTTTTTTGTGGTTTTTATTTTCAAAACAGTCCCTATATTTTCTTTCATCCTTTTCTACCTTCCTGGGTCTCTCTCTTTTTCTGGTCATATATATTCTTGAGGATATTGCATGCAAGTCATCAAAAAGTAATATGCTTCAGTCAATTTACAATCACTATGCATCTTTCCATTGCCCTTTGGATTGCCTGCAATTTTGATTCTTATAAGAAACATAAAATATTACTCTTTATAAATGTATTTATTTCAAATGTCAGAAATTCCATGTTCAGAATTACAGAATATGACAGCAGCTGTCTAGCTCAACTCATACAAGGAAATCCCCATTTTAAAATACTTGTCACGTGGTCTTCTGGCTTCTGCTTTAAGACTACTAATGAGTGCAAACTTATCACATCCCAAGGCAGTCCATTCCACTTTGGAGACAGCACTAATGATTAGGAAACTTTTCTTGATATTAAATCTAAATCTTCTCTTTTGTATTTCCTTCTCTTCAACCCTAGTTGCACCTGGGGCTGACAGAATCAGTCTTAATTCCTTCACCTTATTCCTTCCCTTAAAGATGGATCCTGAAAGGGACATGTCACTGACATAAAACTTTATTTTGTGATAAGTCAAGACAAGACCCAAAGCATTCAGTGGAATTGAAACCCAGGAAATACAGTTTTAAAACTTCAGGCAGGGCCCATGAATACTTCTAGCTCTGCTTGTGTGAATCAACTCTAAATTATCTCTATGAAGGACAACTGCTTTATAATCATTGTGAATCAAGGTCACTTGAAGGCAGGTAACCTTGGCATGCACATTACAATTTATAGGTAGATCCTGACTTGCAAAGAAGAAGTAATCCTGTGATATTTTTGTAACTTACTTTTGACTTATAGGATGTCCAGACCTTAAAGCTAAAGAGAGTTATTGTCTCCTGCCCCTTAGCTGTTCTTGATACATATCTTAGCTTTGTGATACCATCTTATTTTTATATCAGTCAGTCTCAACTCAGCCAGCTGTTAGTCTTCATTGAGTTTCCATGTCCATTCACTTTTTCTTTTCTGGAGTCATTATCATTTCTGCTTTCAGGAGAAGACTGTTATTTTTCCTCTGATTCTGATCCCCATGCTTTTCCCTATCTTGTTTCTCTCCTATCTTGCCTAACTCCTTAATTCTGAGATATAGTAGTTGCTACAGACTTCTCTCTTTTTTCTTACTTGGACTTCCTTCTACTTATATGTAACATATCTAACTGACTTAAGTTGGCTCCCAGATACCCTCTGGTCTTGAACTTGATATTAGCCAACTTCTCCATGGATATACTAGGCTAGTCTGCCTGAGTCTCAGTTAATTGAATATTCTTCAGTTCTCATTATTATTCAATTCTTATACTGAAGGAGTATGCAGTTTAGAGAAGACCTTTCTGCATATAAAACCATAGCTTAGACAAACTGAGTTTACTTTACCCTGAATCCTAGATATAGCTTGGAAAGTGCCTCCTGCTTTCTCAGACTACCAACAAAAAAGGACTTTTCCCCTTTGAGCCCCATAGTTACCCTATCTTATGCACCCTTATACTACCCTAAGCTCAAGTGTCAGCCTTATACCATCTTATCTTCCTTGACAGATATTTGTAATATTGAACCACAGAAGCTCCTCTTATTTACTTTTTGTGTTCTTTCTTTGTTCATGGAATGTAGACTCCTTCCTTAAATTATATCATCACAGCACTCTTCTGGTCACCTGATCTAAAAGTATAATGCCAGGTATAAGAATATTGGACTAAAGATTAGAAGACTGTGTTTGAATTCTTCATCTGCTACATAATAGCCATGGACAAGCATTTTATTATGCTGTTCATCTTTTTCTGCATCTTTAAAATGGGATTAATAATTGTCTCTCTGACAATCTTACTGGAGGACTGAGGTTTAAATAAGATTACATTGCAAGATCATTTTGAAAAGTGAGAAGTCAAAAAAAAAAAGAAAAGAAAAAGAAAAGAAGTTATCTATTTCTTTTTTTTTTTTTTATAGAAGTTATCTATGAAAGAATGGTGTTATTATTGTCCTAATAGGAATGTGTGAATGTGCATGGAGGAAACATAGGCTTGCATTATATTCACATTACGGAGCCATTCTTGGAGTCAGGAAGAACCAAGTTCAAATCCTGTGATACATAACAGCTTCATAACCATGAGTGAGCCATTTAAACTCTGTGTCTCTATTACAATTCTCCTGCCTCTCATGCATACCTAAAGTGATCAAAAGTCCTTGATTTCTTAAAGGTCTGACCAATAAATACAGTATTTGCAATTGGCAAAGAAGAGGTCAATATTTACAACTATTGTGGTATCAAAAATCCAAGTTGTTGAAAAGATTGTTCATTGTAAAATTTGATTTTTGTTTTTATAGATATGGCTTTATTTTAGGAAACCAGGGAAATGGGAGGCCTAATTTTTTTTTTAATTAGTGAAAATGGATTATAGTTAAAGCAATCATAAAAATGGAAGAATTGGCCATTATTATAATATAAGCATGCACTGACTAAAATTCTACAAATATTTGTTCTCATTGGCTATGTCATCAGGAAGATAAGTCTTTGAATGGAGCAAAAGCTCTGGTCATTGTTAAAAAACCAGTGCCAAATACACAGACACTTGCTCCCCTATATATTTTGGTTATTTACATGACTTTTTAAACAATAGGCATAAACAGTCCAAATTTATTAGCTCCCTTCTGTGTTTATATATTAAATAGTCATGAAACTTTATGATCAACTGATGTTGACTTTTTCTTCATTTAACAAGCCCTCGTAATGTCAAGTACCTTTTTTATTTTCTAAGCTAAATTCTTGGGGTGCATACAATGAGATAAAACAGAGGCAGGGATATATTTTGTCATCAGAGATTTAAAAGAAATCTTTGAGCATTCCTTGTGTGAGAGGTTCATTTCAGCATTCTGGACAAAAAGATTGGTACATTTCCAGTTAGATCCCATGTCATTATATTATTCAAACATGGCTGATTCTGCAAAAATATTTACAGTTTTGTTTAGTATGGGTGTATATCCTCATTTAAACAAACCCCATGGGTTATATCAAAGGGATTTTGTAGTGATTTATTTATTTTTAATTTATGGATTAAAACAAGCATTTTCTTAACATGGAGCAATAAAAAAAAATGATTGTTCATGAAACTACAAATCTGCTATGCACAACTTGCTATTCCTTTCAAATATACAATAAAATCATCATGGAAATTTTTTTCTTTTTTTTTTTTCCTTTCACTTCCCTTTCATTTCTAGAAATGGCTACCATTAGACACAAATAAGTATGAATGGATATATATGTAAAATTATTCCATACATACTTCTATTTGTCACTTCTTTTCTGAATTTATATGTCTTATAAAGGACTATTTGTCTTTTTATTTGGCTATTTATAATAGAATAACTTATTTGTTCATAGTAATTATTAAAAAAAATATTGCTGTTGCCATATACAATGCTCTCTTGTTCTGCTTGTTTTATTCTTTATTATTTCATGCAAGTCTTTCATGTTTTTAAAGATCATTGAACTCATCATTTCTTATAGCACAGTAGTATTCTATCACAATCACATACAACTTGTTTAGTCAATCCATTTTGTGTACCATTATTTTCTGTATCTACTACTGTGTAGATTCTAATAATTAATGTATGCCCAAATGTGTTAGTACACTCCATAAGTCTTTGAATTACCAGCCAGATAAAAATAGTTGTATATGTATACATCCCAAAAGTATGTTTATCCAAATATTTCCAGTGTAATATCACAAATATACTAAGACTAAGCCTTCCTTAAGAGGTTTCAATTCTATAAAGAGTTTGTTGCCAGCTTAAATTTTCACTTAGAAGCAACATTTTCTACTTTTGCTTGCATGCTGCAGTTATAAAAAGAAATTTGAGGTAAACAGAAAACAGTTTCTTGGCTGCCTTTATGTCTGAGAGTCTGACACTAATTCCAAAAGGGGGGGAAAAGTAGACTGTAAGGAGACTTATGTGAAATTTGCATATTTGGATCTTTTGACCATTTATTTCCATCAGCTCATTGCAAATTCATTGCATATTTGATTACTTGTTTTTTGAATACTGTACACATCTACTAGACTGATGTCTGTTCTGAATCAATCTCACGTGCCACCTCAAAAGCTATTCATGAGAGCCAATGCTTAGGATTATAGGATTTTATTTTGAGCTGAAAAGAATGTGAGAAATAGTATTAGTGAGATCTCATTTCAGTTGCAAGTCTCCAGAGAGCATACATGGTAGTATGCAATTGAACCTATGATATAACTTAGTGGAAGTTAAATTAGCAAGCATTTATTAAACATCTACAGTATTCCAGGAATTGTGTTAAGAACTGGAAATAAGTAAAAGCAAAATAGATTTTCTATTCTCAGTTTAATGAAGAAAGACAACATGCAAACAATTATATGCAAATAAGCTATGTATATATAAATTAGAAGTGATCTCAGGAAGAAAGCACAAGCATTAAATGAGAATCAGAAAGCTACTTGCAGAAGGTGAGATTTTAGTTGCAACAACTGATGTTGAAATCAAAAGGACTTCTATACGTATCTCATTTTGGATACACATTACATGTGTGATATTGGACAATTCACTTAATTGCCTTGGTTCTTAGTTGCCTCATGTGTAAAGTTAGGCGAGATCCATTCTCCCTAAACTATCTAACTCAGGTATCTTGGTATTACAATTTAAGAACTCTGGTTACTAAATATCACTGTTTCCCTAGATTACCAATACTGAAGAATTCATGTGCCTTTTGAGATACCAGAGTATAAGGAAAATTATTATTTTTAAAAATATGAAGTGGAATTTTTAAGTATGTCTTCAAAATAGGGATTTTTTAAAACAATTGTAACAAAACTTAGTGATTTTAAAATTATTAAATTGAACAATTTTAACAGTAGTTGAAATGTAAATGTTCACTTTTTAGGACTGTTGAAATCAGGTCCTGAATAGACTAGCAGAGTTTCATAGGATTGCATTTTGGATCTTCTGGTGGAATCATCTGAAACTTAAGAAGTTTCTACAATAGTATTACTAAGACTTTATATAGATGATTTGCAAATCTTAATATATAATTAGGATATAGATATAACAAAGTATTTTAAATAAGGGATATGATTTTTTAAAAGTCTATAATTCTCTCTTCTTTCTATGTCCTCCCACCCTCGTCCCTGCTCCTTCTCAGTAATACAGGATCCAGGCTGAAAACTTGTTAAAAGCATTTGAGGAGGCACACGTTTCCTTATGTGCCAAAAATAAGACATTCTAAGTTTTTGTTGTCTTTTTGTTGTTTTCAGTCACGTCCTACTCACGATCTCATTTGAAGTTTTCTTAGCAAAGATACTGGTTTGTCTTGTTAGTTCCTTCTCCAACTCATTTTCCAGATGAGGAAACAAACAGAATTGACTTGCCGGGGTCACACTGCTAATAAGTATCTGAGCTAATAAGTGTCAGGCCCATTACTCTATCCATTGCACCACCTAGCTGTCCCAAAACATTCAAAAATTAATTCATGTCTTCTTCGCTTGTTCTTACCAAGTACTCTGAGGCCCAGGCAGGAAATGATAACCAAGGCTGAATAGCTATAGCATGTAGTATACTCCAGGCCCTTCTTTTAGAGACAGTAAGGTAATGCAATAGGGGATAGAGCTCTCATCCAGAATTTAGGAAGACCTGAAATTTACTCACTTAATCTTCTCAATTCTTTTTCCAGCAAAAACTATCTGTAAAATTTGGAGCAAAATTTTGTAAGCATGGTAACCATTTGTGGCTAATTGAACATTCTAGGAATCAGTAGTAGAATTTCAGGTTCTTTCTGCAATAACTCATCTTCACCTTGCAGAAATAAAACATGGCTTAGAATCTGTTGCTAAAATTAGTAAACTTTTGTTCAACTGAAAATGTATCTAGTATTTTTTTTTTAATAGCAGACTTAGAGCAACTCTAAAGTAATTTCTAACTCTAAATTGTGTGCTTCTACCTATCTGCAGAAATTCCATTGATAACTATGTAGGGAGAAAATTTACCATGGTAACTCATTACCTAAAAGTATCTCAATAAGAAAAAGAAAATTTTGATCAAATTATTTTATAACCTCTGGGTTTAAAACCAAGTCTTGGCACCTTATTGTTTCCAGCCATTTTTCCAGCCAAGTAATTCCAGTACTCTTTAGCATCTGGTATGCAAAATGCTTTTTTCTACTGAAGCCTTGATTTGGCAAAACCTAAAATGTTTTGAACCTTGAACTTTGGAAAAAGTGGAGTAGAAGACTTTATTACAAGAAGGAAAGATAATTGTTCTGATTTATATAATACTTTGTTGTTTACAAAACATTTTCCTTACACCCTATGAGTTAGGATATATAAAAATTATTGATTTTATTTTGCAGATGAGAAAACAGAGATCCAGATCAGTGAAGTCATTTGCCCAACTTTATAGAGTATTGAGGGGCAGAGTCAGAATTTGAAGTTAAGAAAATCCCTGCACTGAACTATTTATCCAAAGTAGTCTAGCACTTGACTTTTTTTTTGACATGATGCACTTCGGAGACAAAAACCAAGGGCTCTTTGATTTTTTGGAGGAACCAAAGATACTTCTCTTTTTTTGGGGGGAGGGGACAGGATATTTGGGTTACTCAGTAGTGACTGCTATGAAAGTAGCATAATTGTTATTCTTAACTGAGAAAATGTGGGGATATTTTGAACTTCCAAGGACTAACCACTCTATGTTCAGTATGCTGTTAGTCCTTCCCTCCAAACCAAAAAGGAGTGATGTTAAGAGTAATTTGCAAATTTTCAGCAGAATTATCTGAAAATACCAAAATTAGTCATTTGATCTCTCCCTTAATAACTTTTAACAAAACTTTACTTCTTAGAGTCAGCTTTATTTGCCTTAAAGAACAGGACTAGTGATTAATTGCAGCTAGTTTGCTATGCTATATTATATACTATATACTATAGAATCTGTAGAATCCTAGATCTATATGCATATCAGGACATCTGTTTTCCCCCTTAGTATCACAGATGAGGAAACAGAGGCAAACAGGGTAACATGACTTGACCAGGACCTCATAGCTAGTGTCTGAGGCTGAATTTGAACTCAGATCTTCCTCACTCCAGGGCCAATACTCTATCTACTGTGCCAGCCAGCTGTTGTGATTTGTCCAAGATCTTTGTTAATCAATTTCTCAAAACCATGGTATTAGGTAAAAGGCAATTAAAGTATCATAGCCTCTCAATGGTGAGAGAGACCTTTATCCTTTACAACATGGGTGTCAGAACTCTCATGCAAATAACCAGCAAAACCCCCCAATACAGCCAGAATCAAATTTAAAATGTAATTTCAGACATTTAACAAAAAGAATTAACCATTTAATTCAAGACCATCTCCAGTCAATCTGATCTATATCTTGCCACTGGACCCACATCACTCTGGAAGGAAAAGGGATGTAGGTGACCTTGCACAGCTCTTCCTCACTTAAATCCAATTCACTTGCATATCATGATTTCCCCTTCCTGATGTCATGGTCCTCTTCAAGAAAGAAGGACAAATAACAACAAACCTACAATACAACATACATAATCTTAGTTTATGGTTTTCAGGATCAAAATGCAGCCTAAGAGACATTTCTATTTGAGTTTGTCAGCATTGCTCTATAACATCCATGAACAATGGTTGTCAGATCTAAATGTAGAGATCTCTGAGAATGGAGCACTGAACACCTACTGAGGGAGTAGAGATTGGAAGGACATTCTTTTTAATCAAATTGTGCCACGATGTGAAGCAATTTCAATCCACAGTTCTTGTGGCCGAGCAGATTGAGTCCGAATTCCGTTTATACTTCTTGAATGAGTCTAATCCTGATTCTATGCATAGAGCTTCAAATACTTAAAGAGAGCCCTTTTATCCCATCTTTTCTTTACCATGATTCAATTCCTTCAACTAGTTCTCCTGTGGCTTGATTTCAAGTCCCCTCACGATTTTGGATGACCCCTTATGGTTGATCCTTCATCTCTTCCCTACCCCCAACACACACACACATTCTATCAAAGTCCTTCCTAATAGATGGTCAGAATTGGAAAAACAATAGCCATTAGCCAAAGATGGAATTAACTCAACAGAGTACAGCAGGACTGCCATCTCTCCTGTTCTGTTTACCAGGGGGAAAAAAACCTTTTAAAAGAATCCTTATACTCAATTCTTTGTACTTTGATTACTATTTTTATGTCATCTGTATCATATAATCAAATTTTTGTATCCTATATTTAAAAATTAGAACATATCTACAAATGAGAAGGCCTTCAAATTAGAGATTCACTTCATTTCAGTGAATATTTATTAAGTGAATTACCTTCGCTATTCAAGGCATTATTTGGTAGTGGAGATACAAAAATGTGTTAGTTCCACAGGCTCAGTATGATAATAGAGTGATTGGCAAGGGACATTGTAATGGGTTTTAAAACACTATGGGGTAGAGGGTGCTATGACATCTCAATTGAATGAGTAAGCATTTGTTAAACATTAGTATGTGCCAGGAAACTGTGCTAGATGTGTATGAAGACAAAAATGAAACTGTTCTTACCCTTAAGAAACTTATATTCTATTGGGGGGGATAACATAAATGTAGCAAATTAAATATTAAATATGTAAAGTATTCCCAAGGTCATGGGTGTAAGCATAATATGAAGGAAGTAATAACTGAGCAGGGATTATTGGAAGGGCAGGGTAGAGTGGGAGAGACAGGGATAAAAGGTTGGGAATGAGGGAAGAGGCAGTAATGACTAGAGAAGTCAGCCAAGGGCTGAAGGCACAAGGATAAATGAATGGATCCATGAGGCAATGAATTGTGACACTTTTCACAGAATTCGTGGTAAAGTTGATTTGGTTATTGATCATTGAACAAGTAATGAAAAGGAGCCAGAGATACAGAGACATGGGTATAAGGATAGCTGACCAATGTCTGTTCCTTCCCGGTTGTGAATGTAGAGATCCGTAAAGTCCTGAGTTCTAGTGGTTATATAGTACTGTTGGCTGAGATATGGTTGAAGTATTCTAGGCTTTCACCATATCTGCTCTGCCTCAGGACTCCCGGGTCCTGAACTGGTGGTTAGTGTGGACAGGGAAGGGCAGCCAGGGAGATAACTCATCCTTTTTCTTGCATGGTGGTCAGGACAGAAGTTGGTGGGGATCTGGGGTCTGATCAACAATCATCAGTATGTCTGTTGGAATCACTTCATTGTCTTTGACATCAGAGCTACTCGATTAGATCCCCTGATAGGTCCAGGTGTTTGAAGTTGGGAGGTCTTTGGAATATGTTACATGCATGTAATTAGGTGATGAATGCTTCTTGCCCCATACACTTGACCATCTTCTTGGGAGTAAGAAAACTAAGACTTAGCTAGTCTGCAGAGGGGGAAAAGAGATTCTAAAAATAAGGCAGTAACTCTGTCATTTACAGAATCTGGGGAAAAAAAATAATTCAGAAGGCAAATTTTGGGGGGAATAAATGGCCAGACCTCAAGAAAAAAATAGTCTTGCTCTAAAAACTAGAGTCCTTCATTGTAGACAGCTTGGCAATCTCCCTTCCTGGGAGTTGGCAGTTTGCCCCAGGCACTGACTGGAAAGAGCTCTCAATCCCATATGAGTGAAAATTTCCCAAGGTAGCAAGATTGGTTTCTTTCCCCATGAGAAGCTGTGTGGTTTCCCCATCTTTTCACTCTTTACAAAAGGGGCTTGGGGATAGAGCTGAACCAACAAAACTGGATGATGTGGGGGACTGAAAAATACACACAGCTTTCCTGAATGTGCATATGTGTTTATATGTGTGTATATATTATAATGTGTGTATATATATATATACACACACACACACACACACACACACATGTGCTTGTAGGGGCACATACATGTATATGTGTGTATAAATGTGTACATTATGAATAACCGTACATATGTACGAGTGTATTGTGTGTGATTGCATACATGTGTTCTATATGCATATATGTGTTGTATGTGTGCATGAGTTTGCATCATGTGACTTTGTTTATGCATGTGTGCATAAATGCACGGTCACGTACATGTATGTGCTTTGTATACACATGCATGTGTATGCATGTATGCATATGTGTGTACCTGTATGTGTATATCTATCTATATCTATACATCTATAATGCTGACCTAAGGAGATGTTAGTTTAAGCCAATGGAAGGTTAATGATGATCATTATTCTACACCATCATTTCCTGATAATGTTGTCTTCAGCATTTATGCCATAGGATGAACTTGTGCTTTGTCTTCTCTCCTTCCTAGTCCTGTCAGGTTAGAAACCCCTAATCTCCTTCCTCTTCAGTAGGAGGAGTGGGTAGTTGCTGCAGGTGGCTAAGTGGTGTAGGGGATAAAGGGCCTGGCCTAGAGTCAGGAAGACCTAAATTCAAGTCTGGCTTCAGACACTTAATATCTGTATGTCCCTGCACAAGTCATTTAATCTCTCCTTGTTTTCTTCAGTTCTTAAAATAAGGTTAATTATAGCACCTATCTCCCAGACTACTTGTGGGGATTAAATGAGATCATTTTTTTGTGAGGAGTTTAATGTACTGTCTGGCATTTAATAAATGATTATTTTCTTCCTTCCTTTCTAATTTCCCTTCTTGATGTTAACAGTTTGGTAAAGCTTTTGGACTTCTTTACAGAATAGGTTTACAAAGGAAACCAATTATATTGAAAAACTATATATATGCACATACACACACATACCCGCACCCACACCCCCACACACAAGTTCACCAACACCAGATTAAGAACTCTTATACTAAAAAGAAAAACTTTACCTCCATTTCTGATAATGGTTAGAACTTGAGGTTACCATGATAGCTTAGGACATTATATACACATACATGGAAATACACATATTTATAAATATATATATATATATATATATATATACATAAATAGATATGCTCACATACATGAACACTGTTGATAAACTCACAGAATATTATAGTTGGAAGGAAACTTATAGGTCATTTATTCCTTATTTTAAAAATGACAATAGTAATAGGAGCAGTGAGACTTACTCAAGAGCAGATGACTTCTCTCACATCTTAGTGCTCAAATGATAATTTTAATTGATAATTTCTGCTACAATAGATTTTCTTTTGAAATTACAGTAGAAATAGATCTCCAGAAAGGGGAAGTAGGTGTCTTTGTAACTTCTCTGAAAAGTAGTAACTATTTCAACAATTTTTTATACCAAAAGTTGTATAGGGGATAGATAAGGGGACTTCCCTGATCAACTTGATGAAGTTACAGAAAGATAAGCCTTTTGGGGGAATTTTCTTGTTCCATGTGAAGCATGTCTGTTGAAAACTTCCTTAAGTGGACAAAGGACAACTTCTGGTCGTTAGAGGAATGATTTCTTGGCTCTAGCTATTGCAGATTGGAACTATTCCTTTGTTGTGGAGATTTATAAACAGAAACTTTCAAAGAACTATAAAATCAAATTTTTTTTTCATTTTCATAGATGAAAGGGAGAGAGACAGTCACAGAAATAGAGAGACAGAGAGATAGACAGACAGAGACAGCAGAAACAGAGAGGGGAGAGACAGAGAGACCGAGACAGAAAGATGGAGACAGAGAGAGAGGAAACAAAGAGACAGAAACAAATATACAGAGAGGAGAGAGAGACAGAGACAGAGAGAGAGAACGATTGCTTGATTGATTGCACTGGGATCAAAAATCTAAGAAAAAACTTTGGTCCCTTTAGGTTGAGGATGGGAAGAAAAAGGGAGAAAGTCTGTCATTCAGGATAGTTTGGGATCAAAGACTATTCTTAGGGTCCCTGTCTGGACTCTGTTCTTGGCTCTTTCTCTGGTTCCCCACAAAGAAGGGGAAAAAGCTAATTCTGCAATGAAAACTCCCTATTATAAGCCTAGCCAAAGAAATGGTTCCACCCAACAAAAGCCGGAGCTAACAAAGATATCCAAAATGTTCAGGAGATATTCTCAGTTGTCTTAGCAAAGTTGTAGATGGGTATGTCCCCTAATGTCCACAGAGAGATCTAGTCAAAGTCCTAAAGAAGGACTCATTAGATTGATCAGGGAAGCCACTTGCCTCTCATCACCTCCCCTCCCCCCCTCCTTACACTTAGATATTTCGTTTTGAAAAGTATAATATCTCAAGATGATTTCCCACAATCTTCACTGCCCAAAATAGGACCCCTTACGGTAGTAAGGGCCAAGGTACGCTCTCTGTAGGCCATGCAAACCGCGGTATCCATGGTGGAAGTGTTTTTGTTATTTTGAAATGCTATAATCTGTGATAGTATCCGTCTGAAGGTCAAAGCCATCCATGAATCATGTGAGGAATTTGAGTGGGAATACAGACTTTGTATTATAATACAGTATACAGTTAAGCAACCCTTATGCCAGGGCCATTTCCTAGCTCCTACTTTTGGGACGTTCTTTTGTTATTTAAAAACAAACAAACAAACAAACAAACATTTCAGCTACTGTAACCATGCTGCTAAATGAATGATAGATGATCTGGTTTTGTTTCAGCTACAGACACTCAGCTAATACTGAGTCCTAAGACCACCAATGTCATTGTGATTGGAGATCATCACATATTCATGCTTTTGTTTTCTGTCAAATTTACTGTTTCCCCAGAAACTCCTCTTATACCATTAGGATTTGTTTTATAACCACTCTTTATGGCAGTTTTGGAATCTTCATCTACCTAATAAATGTCAATAATATGTTTTGTTTGGGGTTTTTTTGGTGAAGAACTAGTGCTATAGTGGATATAGAACCAGGCCTGGAATCAGGAAAACTCATCTTCTTGAGTTAAAATCCAGCTTCTGGCATTAGATGTGTGATCCTGGGCAAGTCACTTAGCCCTGTTTGCCTCAGTTTCCTAATCTATAAAATGAGCTAAAGGAGGAAATGGCAAATACTCCAGTATTTGTGCCAAGAAAACTCAAAAAGGAGTCATGAAGTTAGCCATGATTGAAAATATCTAAAAAACTAAACAGTGTGTGAAAGTATATAGCAAAAAAGGCAAAAAAGGACAAGAAAAGATTGACCAAGATGACAATTTCCATTCAATTGGAATATAGAAAGCACAAAACTATGTATAATGATTGGTAAGATAACTGAGTAGGATTAGAACGTTCAAATATCGGAACTGAATTTTCCATTTTTCCTCTAGAATACTACATGTTCTATCAGGAACGATCAATGTATTGCTTCATTTGGAGTGAAACATTCCTTTTTTTTTTTCCTTTGTTAGGAATCATATAGGGGAGGACTAAGAGATGTAGAAGTAAATGTGATTTAAAAATAAAGGGAGGAGCACCAACCCTGAAAGCAAAAGGACCTGAATTCAAATGTGACCTCAGATACTTACTCAATATGTGATCTTGGGCAAGTCACTCAGCACCAATTGCCTCTTTAAAAAAATGATAAAATAAAATGTCAGAAATAAGCCTGGGGTTATTTGGCATGAGAAAGTCCCTCTACACAGTGGATAGAAATCAGCCCTGAAGTCAAGAGGACCTAAGTTCAAATCTGGCCTCAGGCACTTAAGACGTCCTAGCTGTGTGACCGTGGGCAAGTCACTTAACCCCAATTGCTTCAGAAAAAAAAACGGAGAAGAAAGTCCCTCTACAAAAAAAGACTGGTACTTTTTATATGACTTACAGTTTTAGGAAGTTGCCTGAGTCACTGAGAGGTTAAATGACTTGTCCAGGACTGTTCACTTATCATAGATACGTAGGACTTAAGTCCAGATACTGACTCAGAGAATTATGATCCCTTACCTGCCTCTCAAAATAAAAGATATTAATAAAATAAAATAAATTAAAATTTTAAAAATTAAAATAAATGTTATCAAATTATTAGGGAACATCGAGTTCATTTAGTTCTTACCCTGCATATTATAGAGGTAGAATTGGAAACTGAGAGAAGCAGTTTGTCTGAACCATGACTGATTGTTAAATAGCCCAGAACAACCTAAAATGTGACCTGAGCTGTAGTCCAGTGTCTAAATTAGGGTTAATTCTTCTTTTTTGTGTTCCAAGAAAATGAGCATTTTTGGTGGGGGGGGGGGGTGTCCTTGTCTTCTTAATATGGAGTATGAAATGGGAGCATCTTGCCTTTTACAAAACCTGCTGCGTGACAGATTGAAATGGATTTAAGTGTTTGGCAATGTACCATTTCATTCAGTGTCACTGACAATGGATATAATCATACTGTACCATAAGAGGATAAAGTCAAAATTGTCGAGCCCGGTTGCCATGTTTGGGATCTTCCACTGGAGACTCTCTTAAGTTTTTAAGTACACATAAACATATTCATCTCAGTCAAGTGGCAAGTTCTTTACAAAAAATTTGAACATCATGCTCGTTGCAAATAGATAACATCTCTAAAGTTATTACTCTTCTGAAACATTCAAGTGAAAATCCATTTTTGTTTCAAACTTTACAAGATTAAAACTGATCCCAGTCATTTAATCTTTTGTTTAGATGGTTATTCTAACGCCAGTCAAAACTGGATTCCTTTGTAATTAAAATGACGAGCCATCAACATTTAATGCATCATTGAGTAATAGATTCAGTTTATGTGAATGCCAGATGGGAAAGACATCATCTGCTGCTCCAAAATATTATTTTTTTAGGAGTGGTGCGTTGTCCGAGTGGCAGGGTGAGGTGGGGTTAGTGGGAATGGTGGCATAAACGTTATTCTGAACTCATAATTATATTGGGAGTTTAAAGGGCAGCTCTGTCCAGTGAAGCCAAAGGAAACATAAGCACAGATGTGGCCTAGAAATATTTTTTTCTTTCTCTTGTAAAGTTCAGTGTATACTTTTGTGACGAGAGATACTACAGGAAAGAAGTAGATGAGTTAAAAGATTGAAATTTCATATAAACTAAAGATACAATTGTGGAAGATGACTAAAAATATATAATTGGAAATTTATGAAATTGTGGGAAATGTGAGAATCTCGGAGTATTTGATCTTGATGGGTTTTAAAAAGAAAACCATAAACAGCTAAATTCTAAATGTGAATGTTCATCTGGTTTTTTAGATTTTATTTAATTTTAACACAAGATAGCAATGTATAATTTAATTAGCATGACTATTTTTGGTTTTTGAGGAGTTTTTAGACTAGGAGAATCGGTGTATTTTAAATATAATTATTATTGGCTATTTGATATAAGTGGTATGATGGTTGAAATTATTTTTGTAGGAAAACTACCTCAAAAATGCTAAAATTATAATTCAGGGTGGTATTTTTTATATATGTGTATGTATGTACATATACATACTCATACACATGTATGTGTGTATATATGTATACACACACACACATATATAGTCACAACACATCTTCATTTCCAACTCAGAAGCAAAACATCTGAGGTTTCTGGCATGATCTTCTATAAAATCAGTTAAAGAAATCTTTCCTGGTTTGAAGACCTATATCATCACAGATGGCTTTATTTATAGTATACTTAGAGTTCCAAGTACCATTTTGGATTCCTCATTCAAAAAGCACAAGACACTTTTTACACATACACACACACATACACCCGCACCAGTCCTGTAGAATTTTAACTATTTGTTAGAAGAATATTAATATCACTGGGTATCTTCATTAAATTTTTTTCAAGTTTTTTTTTTTTAAACTGTAGTTATTTCCCTGTGACTATTATATCATCCACAAAATAAAGAATCCCAAGAATCTGTTTCATTTACTTCAACATATATTTATTAGACACTTTCTATGTGCAAAACAGTGAATTAGTTTCTAAGGGATAGAAAAATAAATAAAAATAAAACAATTCCTGCCCTCAAAAGGATTCTTCTAGGGATGAAAAATACATCATATATACAACTGAGCATATCCAATGGGCTTTTAAGAAAGAGACAGGATTTATAATGTGAGGAATACAAAAAAGTTTTATAGAAGAGAAAACATGTGAGATATGGTTCTAAGGAAATTAGAGATTATATGAGGTAGAAATGAGAAGAGGTATACATTCCAGGTGAGTTTCATATAAATACATGTAGGCAGGAAATGGAAAATCATTTATAGTCTATAGCAGGCTTGTTTGACTTCAATAGAAATTTTGTGAAGAAGATAATATAAAATCAGATTGGAAAGAAAGATGTGAACTAAGTAGTAGAAAGTTTTAAATTCTAGGTTAAGGAATTTGCATTTTATTCTAGAGGTCATAGTGAGTCATCCAATAACAATTTGGCGGGGGGAGGCTAGAGATGAGAGTGATATGGTTAGATCTTTATTTTAGGACTATCAATTTGCCAACTATATGGAGAATAGATTAGGAAGAAAAAACTTAAATTCAGGGAAATCAATTAGGCACTATTATGATTATACAAACAAATGATGATAAGGATCTGAATCAGCATCTGAAGTGAGATATATTTTGAAGGTAGGATTAATAAGACTTGTTAACTAATTGGAAATACCAGTTGATAGAGATGGAAAAGACATGGTGCCTCCAAGAGTGTGGACCTGGTAACAAGAAGGATACTGACGCCATGAATAAAAATGGAGAAGTTTGTAGGAAGGATGAGGTTGGAAGAAGATATAATGAGTTTAGTATTGGACATGCTGAGTTTGAGATGCCTGAAGGATGTCTGGGGAAAATGTACAGTTGGCAGGTAGTATCATGAGACTAGAATTCGGAGAAAATATTTGGGCAGGAGATTTGGAAGCTGTCTCCATAGAAATGATCGTTGAACCCAGGGTGACAGTAATATCACTAAAGAGGGGGACTGTGGAGAGACAAAAGAGTTAAGCAAAACCAGTGGACCTAGTGTTGGTGTTTTTTGTTATATATAAAATTAAGCATCTATATTTGCCTATCTGGCCCCAGAGAAAGGAGGAAGTTCTATTGGTCATTGTATTTCTTCAAATATCTTTTAATATCATTTACCATTTGCATTTTTGTAGCTATATTTGTTATCTTGATTCTACTATCTTTTTCTCTATATTATATTTAATACTTACATATTTCCTCAATTTGTCATTTCTTCCAGGGTAATAACATCCCCTACGATAGTCTTCAGTAATTTGACATATTCTCTAATTAATGGGCATACGCTTTGCTCTTAAGATTCTTTTCTACCACAAAAAGTACTGCTATGAATATTTTTATGTATATGAGAACTTTCTCTTATTTATCTTCCTGGGTTATATCCCAGTATTGGGATCATGGGATCAATATATAAAAAATAATTTAATAGCTTTCCTCACTTAATTCCATATTGTTTAGAATATGGTTGAATTCAGTGCATAACATTGCATTTTATGTCTATTTTCTTACTTCCTTTTGACTATTATTACAATTTTTTATTATTTTGGTCAAATTTCTCCAATTCTCTTGTAAAATGTTCATGTTCTTTGACATCTTATGTCCTAAAAAATAACTCTTAATTTTATGTTTTTGTCTCAGATCTCTACATATTTTAGATGTGTAGCTTGACTTTTACATAGAGTTCTTTTTCCATTTGACAATTTTTCTTTCAATTGCATTGATTTTTTTTTTTATGTAAAAACTCTTTTGTTTGATATTTTCTATGGTTCTCAATGGTCTTTTGCTACATTATAGATCTGTAAAATCTAGATTTTAAACATAAAAGTATTAAACATATTCTTTAAAATTGATAATGGACAACATTCTTTAGATCATTCCAGTCTTAAAACATTTCAAGGAAAATATATCAATATGTATTCTTTGTTAGAAATCATTGGAGAGAATTATACTGTGACAAATGAAATAGCTCCTGTTTTGGTTGTTGTTTGGTTGGTTCAGTCACGTCTGACTCTTTGTTTTTTCCATTTGGGACTTTTTTTAGCAAACATATTGAAGTGGTTTACCACTTCTCTCTCCAAATCATTTTAGAAATAAGAAAACTAAAGCAAATAAGGTTAAGTGACTTGCCCAGGGTCACATAACTACCAAGTGTCTGATTAAGAACCCATGATCTGAATCAATTAATGACCCATAATCTTTCTCTGCCTCACTGCATATGGGAGCTATCATATTAAGTGCTGTGATGTGTTAGTTGTTTCCATTTCCCCAGTACAAGGAGGATTCATATCATTTGGATATCTATTCACTATTAAGAATTTTTTAATTAAAAAAAATAGAAATCATTCCCTGTCCTCCTGACTTCTCTATTTTCATCCCTCCCTCCAATCTAACTACAGCCTTCAAATATGGGAATTCACTGGTTTGCCCACATTTTCACTTTCTCTTCTATAGCTATTTTTTATTGATTGCTCTTTGATTTTTATAAGTGCTTGTCTAGGATAGATAGGATTTAAGAAACTTGCCAATAGCTACAGAGCTTGTAAAAGTCATAAGTTAAATATCCACTACTCTTCTTGACTTCCTGATTCTGAGGCAATACAGCACCTTAGTCATTGGTTCATCTAGCTGCCTTTTCTTCAAAAAAAAAAAAAAAATTAAAAAATAGTTTCTTCTCTTCCTCTCTCCTATATCTCCTTTCCAATCTAATTCCAGACCTCATACTTTTGCCTAAAATTTTACTTTTTCTCTTTTTCTAATGGAATGTGCGTGTCCAGGGAATTGGCCATTCACCAACTACTTTTGTTTTTACTAATTAAGCAAAGCCTACCTCACTCCCCATTGCCACTTGTAAAACAGTTCTCTCTGAAAAAGTGCCAGCCTAAATATCCACCTTAGCTAGCTCCCTTTTTTTTTTTCCTGCATCTTTATTTATTACACTGGGTGACTCGAGTGTGTACAAGTTGTAACCAAATGTCGTAACAAGTATGTTTCCAAAGGTCACCTGATATTTTTACTTGTAAAGAAGTTTACACCCTTCATCTTGGTGCCAGCTTTAACAGTGTTGTTGTTTATAAAAAGCCATCTGTAAAAACACAGGGCAAAATGTTCCTGTTCTTAGATGCCTGTTCTGCCTGCAAATATACGCATTAGAGCAGCCTACCATGCATAGTATCGCTTAACTGCATAATCCCTTTAAGCAGCTAAAGATCATCTCATCTCAAGAGTGACCTATTTAGATTGGAAGTAAGACACTTTTAGTTGTTAAGCAGGATAAATATCTGCTCAGCTCATTCCTAAAAGACTGCTAATGGAAAGATCAGCTTCTACTATCACCATCTAGTCATTCCATGATAAGATTTAGTCAAGAACTTAAATTATGGGAATTCTCTAGAACAGCTGGTTGAACCTGCTGAGAAATCTAAAACCGGAAAATATCATTGGGCTTTACTATAAACAGGATGTGGTCTTAGTTAGACTAAGACATTTAATATTGTGAAGAGAATGACAATAGTAACCTGTGACGTAGCATTACAAACAACATACGTAGAAGAACTGGATTCAGTCTTGGACTTTGGTTTGCCTCAGTTTTCCCCCTCCTGGAGTTCCTAGGAGAACCTTCAGGATATATCATAAATATGGCAAAAAAGTCCTCAGTTTCCAGTGAGGACACTCAAGTTAACATATCAATGCATATCAGATAAAGTGCAAACTTTATTTCACATCACAGAAAATGCAAGATCTCCAAAAGGACTCACAGTAACTTGTAAACAATCAATATAATTCTTTCCCCACTTTTTAATGTGGATCTATTTAGATCTGCAAGGACCTATTTAGGCCTTAAATCTTTCAAGGTTCTATCTTAAGGGAATATTCCCAAGAGGAAAATAAATTTGGAGCTTGAGAAGCAAACTCCTATTTGTCATCAGATTTACTATCATAATACTTAAAAAAAAAAAAAAAAAAAAACTTGGCAAATGTGATTGTTGAAGAATAAGAGAAGTGACATAAGATTGGTGTAAGGTATAAGTCCAGATTTAAAAAAAAAACAAACAAACAAACACAAAAAGGAACAAAATGAAATCCGTACATGTCAAGTATTAGGGAGATTGTCTTGTAGAATGCTATATATTATTAAAGGAATAGTCAATGAACAGCCAAAAAAGAAAATATTGATCACCCAGGGACACATCATGACTTCTTCAAGAACAAAAGTTTTCAAATGAATTTCACTTCTTTTTTGACAAAGTTCATAAAATAATAGATAAGGAAAAAGGTTTAGCCAGATTTTTAGGAAAGTTTAGCCAGATTTTAGAAAAATACTTCACAGTTTTCTCATGGAAAGAGATGGACTATTAATAGGACATAATTTGTAACTGGTTGAATGACCAGTCTTAAATACTATTTTTTTTTAATGGTTCCATATCACCTTAGAAAGAAGTTTCTAACAGACTGGACCAGGATTCTCTTCTCATTTGGGTGTATTATCTAATAATTTTATGAATGCCTTGGATAAAGGCCTACCTAGCATGTTTGTTAAATTGCTTATGATATGTAGCAAGGAAAGATGTGTAACACATTGGATAATAGTCAGAATTTGAGTAGATAAAAATAGATAGGTAGATTAGTGACCTAAACTAAATAAGAGAGAGAATCAAAAACAATGCACTGAATAGCCTAGTGTTCAATAAACTAGAAATCATAAATTAGTCATAAAAGAACTCCCTATTTGATAAAAATTGTCTTGAAAACTGGAAAGCCCAGGCAGAAATTTGGATTAGACCAGTACCTTGCCACATATTCCACAATCCATTCTTTTTTTTTTTTTTTTTTTTGCTGAGGCAATTAGGGTTAAGTGACTTACCCAGAGTCACACAAGCAGAAAGTATTAAATGGCTGAGGCCAAATCTGAAATCAGGTCCTTCTGACTTAAGGGCTGGTGCTCTATCCACTACATTACCCAACTGCTCCTCATAATCCATTCTTAATATAAAAAAATCAATTACATTGTTGGTGGAATTGTGAATACATCCAGCCATTCTGGAGAGCAATTTGGAACTATGCTCAAAAAGTTATCAATCTGTTCATACCCTTTGATCCAGCAGTTTTACTACTGGGCTTATATTCCAAATAGATCTTAAAGAAGGGAAAGGGACCTACCTGTATGTGCAAGAATGTTGTGGCAGCCTTTTTCATAGTGGCAAGAAACTGGAAACTGAGTGGATGCCCATCAACTGGAGAATGGCTGAACAAATTGTGGTATATGAATGTTATGAAATATTATTGTTATGTAAGCAATGACCAGCAGGATGATTTCAAAAAGGTCTGGAAAGACTTAAATGAACTGATGCTGAGTAAAATGAGCAGGACCAAGAGATCATTATATACTTTAACAACAATTTATATGATGATCAATTTTGATGGACGTGGCCCTCTTCAACAATGAGATGAACCAAATCAGTTCCATTTGTTCAATGAATAGAAGCAGCTACACCCAGCAAAAGAACTCTCGGAAATGAGTGTGAACCACTACATAGCATTTCCAATCCCTCTATTTTTGTCTGCTGCATTTTTTATTTCCTTCACAGGTTAATGGTACATAACCTCAAAGTCTGATTCTTCTTATGCATATTTAACATGTATTGCTCTACCTGCCATCTGGGAAAGGTATTGGGGGGAAGAAGGGAAAAAATTGGAACAAAAGGCTTTGCAATTGTCAATGCTGAAAAATTACCCATGCATATATCTTGTAAATAAAAAGCTATAATAAAAAAAATTAAAAATAGCAAAACATTTAAAAAAATAAAAGATCATTCTATAAAAAAATTAGGAGAGAAACATATTGTGTGTCTCTCACAGTTAGAGGTAGGAGATAAATTGTTTATTCTTTTTCTCAATTGCATATAAAATATTTTTAACATTCATCTTTTAAAATTTTTGAGTTCCAAATTCTCTTTTTCTTTCCCTTCTTCCCCATGAGAAGGAAAGGAATTTGATGTAGATTATATATGTGAAGTCATGCAAAATATTTATATACTTGTCATGATGCAAAAGAAAAAACAGATTAAAAGGAAAAATAAAGAATTTTTTAAAAAATATGCTTCAATCTGCAGATTCTACTAGGTTTTTTTTCCTCTGGAGGTGGATAACATTTTTCATCTTAAGTCCTTTGGAATTGTCTTTGATCATAATATTGCTGAGAATAGTTAACTCATTCACAGTTCATCATACATATAGATGTATGCATGGTCTTATAGACCATACAGATCATCATACAATTTTGCTTTTACTATACATACTATTTTCTTTGTTCTGCTCACTTCATTTTTTATCAGTTGATACGTCTTTCAAGGTTTTTCAGAAACCCTGCTTATTATTTTTTAAAATATGATAGTATTCCATCACAATCATATGTCACAATTTGTTCTGAGCATCTTGATTTCTCTTTCTTTGCCACCATAAAAAGGGCTATTATAATTTATTTTTCTTTCACTCAAACAACAAATTTTTATTATTTTTAAAAGTTGTGACTTCCAAATTCTCTTCCCTCTTCCTTTCATCCTTTCTCCCTGAGAGGGTAAGCAATCTGATATAGGTTATACAGTCATGTAATAAGTTTCATATTAATCATTTTGTTCAATAAGACAAAGAAAGGAAGGGAGGGAGGGAGAAAGGGAGTGGGAAAAAGGAAGAAAGGAGGTAGATAGCATTTTTCATCATGAGTCCTATAGGATTATTTTGGATCACTATATTGCCTAGAATAACTAAATCATTCAAAGTTCTTCATTATACAATATTGTTACTGTATACAGTATTCTCGTGGCGTTGCTCACTTTGTATCAACATGTAAGTATTCCCAGGTTTTTCTGAATTCATCCAGCTTGCCATTTCTTATAACACAATAATATTCCATTACAGTGATATACCACAGCTTGTTCAACTATCCCCCAAAGCAATTGTAATTTCTAATGAATATTGATATTATATGGATTTTGAAAAATATTTTTATAAGTAGACTATCCATAAGTGAAATTTTTATGTATAGAAGTACAATGTTGTTGGTATGAGGGGCTTCTAGTATGGAAAATCTTTTTACCAATGAGAATTTGTTCAGAAATTTCTTTTTGAGATTTGCTTGTTGACACCAAGGAGTTAAGTGACTTAACCTTTTTATGTTAGAGGCAGAATGCTGTCTCTAAATGGACTTTTTGTTCACTATACATTGTTTCCTCATTTAAAGAAATAGACTGTTTAAATGCCTTTAAAACTGAATATATATATATATATATATATGCATATATATATATATATATATATATATATATAATATATATATATATATATATATATATATATATATATATATTGCTGTAACAGATGGTTTGGTTAGAGGATAGAAAGAGAGAGTTATAGTTTGAATTAAGAAGATTTTTATTCAGATCCCTTCCCTTACACAAGTTTTATCACCCTGGATAAGTCACTTACCACTCTGAGCCTTCCACCCTGTGACTTGTTTCTGAATTTACCAAGGCAATTCTATGTGGGGAAGGTCTGAAATTGAGGGGAAACCACACAGTGAGTAAAAGTAAAAGTAAAAAAAAAAAATAGCTTTAGCTAATTGCTCTGGCTAATCTTCTTCATTTTCAACTAGTTGTAGAATCTGGTCACAACTTGTAGGACACATCTAGCATAATAAACAATTACAATGAATTCTAAGTAGTTTTGAAGTCATGATTTAGAGTCAGATCTTGGCTGTGCCACTTGTTTGTGTAACCTTGGGCACATCATTTAAACTCACTGGGCCTCAGTTTATTCATCTAGAAAATGAGAAGCTTGGACTTGAATGATCTCAAAGATCACTTTCAAGTGTAACAAGTAAATGATGTATAATGGAATAATGGCAACAACCAGGAAATAGAATTTATTATTCCTAGAAATCCTGTATGTAGTATAACCGTTTTTAGATTTTCCTATCCATTTTGTGAAAATTACTTTGAAACTACCATGACATTGAAACTCAGTAATAAGATTTCAAATTTCCATTCAAATAGTGTTATTCTATGTGATATGTGTGAGCAGAATGTGTAGTTAATGGTGAAGTAGAAAGATAAGCATAGAAAATTGGGACTAAGATACAGAAGTCAAAGTCATTCTCAATCTGCTTTTTATTGATTTGTGAACTTGGGCATGTTGTTCAGAGTTGTTGAGTTTAATGATTGCTTCTTGATTTTATTGAATAATAAATTGATTATTATATTTCTCAGATTATTCTCCTATAGTTGAAGAAAAAACTAAGCCACATCTATGAGTAACTTGGATAAAGATATACTAACATAGCTAAGGGATTTGCTCTCTAGTATGAATTCTTTGACTTTTAATAAGAGATGAGTTTCTATTGAAGGCTTTCCCACATTTATTATACTGACTAGCTTTTCTCTCCATTGTTGAGAATCAAATTTTTTTAAAAAATGAATAGAATATAATAAAGTAATAAATAAGCACTATTATACCCAGATTGCTTTTGCAGTGCAATTACATCTCTTAGAGGGATGGTACTCAGAAAATCCCAGGGTCTTTTGCCTTTTTCTCTTTAGTTCAATTATTTCCTGCTATTGTCTAATTCTCATCTTGGAAAGCAGGGAAAGATTTTCCTAAAGGAGATTTTATATGTAGGACAAGAGGGAGCAAAAGAAATCATGGCAACAATAGCAAGTAGGATATGGTGTGACTGATTAGTGAATGAGGAGTAGACATTCCACTTAGTGTAGGGGAACAGGAAACCTCCTGATTTGATGCTTTTGACAGCATCAGAGATACTTGTGTCTCTTTTCTATCATCTACTCCTAGGAGAGGTTATAGCAGGTACTTAATAAATATTTGTTAAATTTGGCTTAATGAGACTCTAAAATGAGACAAATCTATGGAAAAGCATAAGGTTGTTTATTTTAATTAAAATAACTCTACCTTTGTACTTAAAAAGAAGTAATAGATGCAAGATACCTGTCATCATCATCCCCTTTGGAATGTATTTTCTGTGACTGATCAAGATAGATTGTATCTATAATAGAAGGAAAATAGCTTTTCACCTTTTATTAGCTGCTTTTGCTTCTTAGTCAGCACTTTCCTTTGAGAATAATCATTGATGAAATTTCTATCTTCTTATTTTCCTTCATTGGCAGTTGAGAATTTCAATTTGAGAAGAGGAAAACAAAGGGTTATAATTGTTATTATTTTTAATGAGTCACATGTTAAGTATTTGACTGAAAGTTTTAGTACAGGAGGGAATTGAGTAATTATTGAGTAAAATAAAGTTTGGGGGGTATTTCATCATTCATTCAAATAATTATTAAATATCTAAGATTCCATCTGGCCCATCTGACAAAAATAACTGCCCTTGAGAGTAACCTTATCATTTATCTTCCCTGTAACCTTCCCTTGAGAAGCTTTAAGCTACCAGATCTCACTGAAGTTTATTAGTAGGAAAAGTTGCCATTGGAAGTATTTTTGCCCTTTGCCTTCCCTTTGTTCCTCCACTGTAAACCCAAGACTGTCCAAAAGAACCATATGATTATTCATAGCATTTTGATGAGTTAATTGCCAATTAATTTCAAGCCTTAGAGTGAGTCTCAGTACTTGAGGCCTTCTTATCTGCCTTCCCACTGAATCCTACAGTTTTCAGGGCTGCTGCTATGTTTTTCATTCCTCTTGACCTTACCATCTGCCTCACAGCTGAACCCTCAGGTCTATTCTGCCTTCTCTGCCTTACAACTGAGGGCTTTTATGTGGTTTCTCCCCTCTCATAGAGTGTGAGCATCTGAGCTCTTTGGGAGGGGGAACTGTTTTATTGCCTCTATTTCTATTCCAAGCACTAGACATAGTTCTTAGCATATAGTAGATCCTTAATAAATGTTTTCCCATTCATTCACCTAATTTGTACAAAATACCACACTACAACTTGTTATTCTCCTTATTCCCCTTTCACTTTTCCTCTTCATATCCTTCACATATCTCTATTGTTATGATATTTTGAAAACAGGCCAGTTAAGTTTTATTTTTAAGACAATCTAAATTGAGTTAGGTGAGAAAGATATTTTATGGATATTAGATTTAAATAATGTAAACTTTTTGAGGACAGGATCATTGTCTTAAAATTCCTTTGTGTACTTTTGAGCATATAAAAGCATTAATAAATCTTGTTGAAATGAATTCAACTGAAACTTTATTTTTCTTTTAAAAGGATAGCACATCAAGTATATCTTCTTTGACTGCTAGAATTGTTAGGTAATAATATTCTTTGCACTTAGCTTCCCCTTTTCTTGAAGTTGCTAAATGTCTACCCTGCAGTGTCAAAATCAAATAGAAATGGGGACAACTGAACTCCATCTCATGATTTCTGCAGTCTACATATTGACTAAGAAAACCATATATTAACATTATGTTCTATTGTATTTTTATTTATTTTGTTCAATGTTTCTCAATTACATTTTAATCTGATTGGTTGTCCCAACTGTGCATTTGACACCTTCATTAGGCCTTAAGACTCATGCTTTTTTTGAGGGGAAGTCATTTTTCCAAAAGCCTGGGAGAACAGGAAAATAAAAAGTCAATAATGGCTTTTTTCTTTTGAGTGTCACTGAAGTACAACACATTTTCAATGTTATCAAGACCCCTATTATTCATTGTCTGAATACATGAATCAGCTGTAGGTTTTCCCATTGCTGATTCTTGTCCTGGCTTCTTTTTGCTAGTTAGATCACTGTTTTTCAAATGCAAATAGCAATGTAAATATTTCTCCTTCTGTTCCAGTTTCGATGTGGACAATGGCACATCTTCGGGACGGAGTCCCTTGGATCCCATGACAAGCCCAGGATCAGGGCTAATTCTCCAGGCTAATTTTGTCCACAGTCAACGCCGGGAATCCTTCCTGTATCGGTCTGACAGTGACTATGACCTCTCTCCAAAGTCCATGTCGAGGAACTCCTCGATTGCCAGTGATATGTAAGTATGGGGAGTGGTCTTTTAGGGTGACATGAGAACATTGTCAATGATTGGCATGAAATTTTCTCTAAAACTGAGGACAAAATATCACATGATCAATCTTTGCCATTTGTAACTATTGAATTCTTCCTTGGGGGGGGGGGGGGAATAAATAAGAGTACACTAATGTGGGTAATTAACATCAGCTTTCACTTGAGAATTTCTCAAGAAAATGAGAAATAAAGAATTCTTTGGACATGTATTGAGCATTTTTGTTTGTGAATTGGCATGTTTTTATGTTGACTTAACAATTTAATCAGGTAACATGCATTTTTCTCAAGAAAGATTATTGGCTAATAAAAATCTTAAATGTAAACCTCTTTCTATTAAAAAAATTTTTTTATGTGTGTTTAGCCCCAGTTAATAGCCTATTTCCAGTTGTGTTGTCTTGCCATGTGGTTATTTATTTCCAGTTGGATAATCTCTTGCATTGTAATTTCCTCTTTAGAGAACAGCATCTTTTTCAGAGTCCCCAGCACCATGTCCTGTATAGTTGTTATCTTCATTTGTCTTAGACTACTGGGAAGACTTGAGATAAACATTCTTTATTGACTCTGTGGCCAGAACTTGGTAGAATTGGGTTTTTTAATATATATCAAAATTCAGAGGTGCTATGACATACAGTCTGATAAATAAGGCCTGTATAGTTTGATTTTCTTGGGAAAGTACTTTTTTTTTCCTTATTCCTAATCACCTCAAGTTCAATTTCAGAAGCTAATACTAGAGAAATCATAATTTAAAACTAGTGATTCTTAGTTCATTCCAAACAAGACTGGTTAAGTACCATCTGCATATAATAAATGAAATTATTTTTAATTTGGAAACATTACTGACCCCTCACTTTACCGCAAAAATTCCCCCCATCAATGTGGACTGGCACTTGCTTTGCAGTTATGAGTCTTAAAGAGTGCCTAGAGAACTGAGAGATTACATGATTTGTCTTGATAACAGAGCCTGTGCATGTCAAAGGGTAAATTTGATCTCAGCCTTCAGCCTTCAAGGCTAGCTCTCTAAACACTATACAACAAAGCTTCTTTATTACCTTAAAATTAAGTCCTGTAAGGGACAGTTAGGTGGCACAGTGAATAGAGCATCACCCTTGAAATCGGGTGAGTTCAAATTTGATCTAACATTTCCTAGCTGTGTGATCCTGGGCAAGTCACTTAATTCCCCAATTGCCTCAAAAAAAAAAAAAAAGTCCTGAAGAATTTAAGAATGTCATATCACATCTAAATTAGGGACAAACCAAAATTAATGTGCATACTCTCCTACAGTATATATGGGCTTGTGAGCTTTTTGAGGTGTCCATTACAAATTGAGCATCCTTCTAATGTATTGAAATGTAAAGATTTAAGAGTCTATGCTTTTGTTCTTGTTACTCTTTGATCATTTTACTTGTTTTTTATTCTTCATGATTCCATTTGGAGTTTTCTTGGCAAAGTTACTGGAGTGTTTTGCCTTCCTTCTCCAGTTCATTTTTACAGATGAGGATACTGAGACAGAGTTTCATTGCTAGTAAGGGTCTCATAGCTAGTAAATATCTGTGGCCACTCAGATGTTTGGGGAAATGAATCTTCCTGACACCAAGCCCAGCACCCTATCCACTTTGCCACCTACCTGCCCCATCTATACTTATTTTTTTTTAAACAAATAATGAGTAAGTATGATTTGACCTTGGATTTGAATATTACATTTCAGTTTAAATTATTCAGTCTGTTTTGTGCTCTATATCTTCATTGTTTCTCTTTGATTTTTCCTTTTCATCATTTCCAGTGGCTCTGGATTTTTAATTTCAGGTAAATACCTGAAGTTCAGGCACCATAATGGCCTAAGGTTCAAGATTCCTTCTTCAAGAGTAGTATCAAATGTGACCCTGCTAGTGGCCTTTCTTCCATACCACATTGCCTAGCCACTAGTTTTCCTATGTGTCTACCACATAGTTTTCCTATGAAGTCAAATCTATTTATTACATTTATTGTATGAGGTCAAAAATGAATTTTGAGTGTTTTTTATTTGAATAATTTAAGAATTCTACAGGGAGAGGAAAACAAATTATAATAATAATGATTCCTCACAGCTATATAAAATTTTACAGTGATTAAGTGTTCAGCTACAGAAATTAATATTATCTTGGTAGGAACACTGAGAGAAAGGCAAGACTGAAATTGTGATCCTTATTTTATAAACAAGGAAACTGAGCTTTAGAAAAGTGTTGTAAGGGGCAGCTGGATGGCACAATGAATAGAGCACTGACTCTGGAGTCAGAAACACATGAGTTCATATTTGGCCTCAGACACTTAACACTTACAGGAAGGAAGGAAGGAAGGAAGGAAGGAAGGAAAGAAGGAGAAAAGTATTGAAACTGGTTCAAAATTACAAAGTTGGTTCTGCCTTCGAGTTTAATTTTCTGTCCACTGTCCCATTGAAATGTTGCTAGAGATAGATATGGAGATTCAATCATATTACTGATGACAGTTCATAGCTGCCATAAATATCTGGATACCACATTTTTTGTTCTGGTTATCATCTTTCTATTTTTGTTTTTCACTTTCTTCCATTTCTTTGTGTTAGGTTTATCAGATCTGGCCCATATTTCTTTCAAGGCAAAATGTTCCATAAGAATAAATACATGAGTAATAACAACAAGAACAAAAACCCATCAAGTTGTCTTTAGTAGGCACTTGCCAGAGCAGTAATAACATGACAACATGATAATATGATAATTTCAGAAATGTGGCTAATGCTTTTTGATTTTCAAAATGCTTTGCATGCAATCTTATTATATATAGATATAGTGATCTATATAAATATACCTCCATCAAAATTTATATAAAGTATAAAATTTAATTCTGTTCAAAAATATTTATTGAATACCTACTATGTGCATGGCAGTCACTATTTGAACACTGCTATTATTATTGTTAATACAGATGTGAATACATACACACCCACATGCATTCTTTGGGATATCCTTTGTATATCCTTTGGGATAGGATATCCCCTTTGCTTTAGGTGATGTCTCCCTAGATAAACTATAACAACACTGTGGTTAGTTTTATGCCTCTGATGCTGCTCCAGATACATTTATAATCTGCCCTGTCCATATCACATTTGAAGAATAGTTTTAGTTGGAGCCACCATATTTTAGGAAAGATTCTATCTAGAAATGGTTACAGATCCTTGATGAGGCTGTGTAGTGAAGGACAGTGTTTGGAAGATGTGTTCAAGTTCTTCATATAATATACATTAACTGTGTGACACTGAGTCATTGAATACCTACTATGTGCATGGCAGTCACTATTTGAATATTGCTATTACGACTGTTAATATAGACATAAATACACACACACATACATGTGCTTTGAAAATCTCCATGGTAGTTGGGCTGATTTATACCCTCCATCTTAATAGATTTCCTAAATATGCTGAAAATAGTGGAATGACAATGAGCACAACTAAGGTATGGCACTTCTTGGTAAATAGCTAACAATTGCTTGCAGTTTATAGATTATGTCACTTCTTTAGCTTCCTTAGCTCATAATCTTCCTATGGGCTTCATATGGGCAAGATAGGCATCTGTCACTCTTATGTGTGTAGAGACAAATCCCTAGGATTTGTAGTGGATTTGTCAGTAATGTAGCAGATGACAATATATTTTGATAGAGAAAGTTTCCTAAGTAGATGCTTTTCACAGGTCTAACAAAAGGAAATATAGAATGGCTTAATCTTATCAGATTTTCCTCCTCTAAAAAATGCCTCAGAGTATTGTGAAAATAAATGTGCGTGGAAGAGCTTGTACATATAAAATGCTAGGGAAAATGTTATTGATAGTCCTCATAAGCAATTGAGTATAGTAGGCACTTAAGAAAGAAAGAATGGAATGAGTTATTAAATAATTAAACATATTTAGTTATGAAAAGTTGGTGGAATATAAGTTGTGGTATTTATTAAGGACATTTGAATATTTTTCTGATTACTTAAATAATTAACAGGTTTGATTATAATTGATTCAGTTAAAGAAGAGTGAACTGTCATGTATTTTAAACATTTTTTTTCCTGATAATTCAGTACATTAGAAGTAATTTCTGACCATACCCTAGAGCAAAATAATTTTAATCCCCATTTTACAAATATATAAGCTAGTTAATGGTCTGTGGTTGTAAGAGAGGAGGAAGAAGAGGAAGAGAAGGAGGAAGAAAGAAAAGTATAACCAGAACTAGGGTGGATAAATATATTGTTCAGTGGAGTTAGGTTTCACATCCACTATTTCTCATTTAATTCCCATTTAATTTGTGAGGAAACTGGGATGCACAATTAATTTTTAAGTGATCAATTTATGTAGTAAAATATTTTGAATGATTTTGGTTTAAAAAAAAAAGAATTCTCAAAGGTCTTTGAGGTCATAGAGCTCAGAGTTAATTATCTGACCCGAGTTCTTTCCACCTGACCAATAGTTCCCAGTTTCTTAAATTAAAAACAACAATTATAATAACTTAGAGAATATCCATAAAAGAGAAAAAATAAGTAAGTGTGAATATGACTCTGTAAGGTGGTGACATATATTTGAATTTACATTATAGAATCCAATCTATAGTCTAGTTCTAGCCCAGTGGAAATATGCAGTGAAAATTCAAATAATGTGATCAAATTAAAAAATAATATATGCAAATTCAAATAATTTATTGAATTAATTATTTGCGTTAATTGAGACCTATCTATAGTTTCACAGAAACCTCTTTGCCCTAGCCCTAGATTTGATTCTGAAACCTCTCAATATATCCTGGGGTTTACATGCTAGATTTCTTAAAGACTTGGCCTTAAACCCAAATCACTCTGGTTCTCATTGATTGACTAACAATGGGTCTCATGTCAAGCTCTACTTGGGCTGTTTGGGCTCTGATTAATTCAAAGTAAATGTAAAAAACAAGTGTTTCCATTCCAATCTTCCTGATCTATATATGGCCAGATAAAGACCCAGATAACTCTGAAGAAATTGAGTCTAGTGACCTTGCACAACTCTTCCTCACTTAAATGCAACTCATCTCCCTGATGTCATGGTCCTTTTTGAGAATGAAGGACAAACAATAACTCCAAACCTACATTTTTAAGAATACCCAGAACAGCCATGGCTTCATTCCTTTCCAGATTCTACTCTATTCTAGATTTTCTCTATCATCCTTCTAATATTTTTGCAGCTTGATTTTATGTGTTATTTTCACTCATTAGAATATTAGCTCCTTGAAGGCAAGGATTCCTCCATTCAACTTATGTCTGTATTTCCAGCGCTTACATTAAATAATTGTTTATGGTTGTCTTGTTTGTTGACTTGGATCAGTTTGTTAATTTAAAAAATAGTTGATGACTTAAAATTACTTTGAATTTAGTAGTGCTTTTAAATTGTGGATTTTTAAAATGCAAGTTCTACTCTGTTTGCAGAAAGCATGTTTATTCCTCTGTAGATTTACATTTGGATTAGTGACCCCCTTGCAATACTTTGATGGCTTCTGACAAGCTATATTCATTATAGTCACTACCCTATCTTCTTACAACTTATTGATCAATTCAGGAATGGAATGCTGGAATTCTTATTCCAAAATTCCCAGTTGGAGATGTAAATTTAGGAGTGGAAGGAAGATTGCACTCTGGCCAAGAAAATCAAATGTAATTTCTTTAATGTGCAGAAAAATACCATTTTCCATATATAATCCTCTCTAGTTTTCAGAAGTAGTTTTTCTATAAAGCCCTATAATTTAGCTCTTCCATCAAAGCTTTAGCAAAAGTCCATTTAAAGCTTGTGGTATTTTTTTTTCTTTTAGTGATTTTTCAAGAATTTTAAAAAAATTATTTCTATAGCTGTATGAGATTGCTGCTACAACTGCATTTCACCCTGACAATACCAAGTATATGTATATGTACAAATGAAAGGTACATAAGGCTACTTCGTATAATTAAAAATAAATGGAGATATTCATTACAAGGCAAGTAAGAAATTATGGAAGCGATTTAAGCATCAGGACTCTCTCTATAAGTTGATTTAATATCCCATAGTACTTTTCAAGCCTCTTACCTTTGAAAAATCTTAGAATGGTTTCTGAAAACTATTTCCTCCCTATTATACCACCAGCCCACAGATTTTTTTTTAAAAAGTATTTCTCATTTTGTTTACTCTGAAATTATCCAAGTACTATTAAGTTAGATTGAATTACTATGTTTTAAAGTATGTGCTCTAGCAAAATTGATTCATAGGCTGTATTCATTAAAAATATGAAATTGTGTGTTCCAGATCCTTGGGAAGAGTAGGAATGATTGAATTAGGGGGCTTGGTTCAGAAATTACAAAAAGGCTAAACAAAGGTCAGGCTTCATCTCTTTAAGGTCAAGGCTGAGTCACATTTCCTTCAGAAGAGTATTTTTGTTATAGAAAAAGAGATTAGAAGCCATCAGATCCAATATAGTCAAATTCTGGGAAAGTGATAAATAAAACCAGGATTCTTACAAAAAAGCTAAAAATTGGCAGAAATCTATTTTCATAGAAGGTATTAGAAAATTGTTAATAATTTAGATAGACTAGCTTTTGTTTTAGTCACTTGTGGATGCTACTTCCAGAACAGTTTGCCTTTCATATTACTATCATAGATTGATTCAGAAATTCATAAATGTCTTAGTGTTTGAGCCATGTGGAAATGATCTTTCCCAACCATTCTCTTTGATCCTCCCATGAACTTAATAGTTCCTAACTTTTTTGTAGCTTTCTGTGTACATATCTCATTGTGAAATTTAAAAGTTATTAAATATTACTATGTGCCAGACTATGTACTAAGCTTTGGGGATGTAAAGAAAGACAAAAACATCCCTTGAAGAAGCTCACAATCTAATGGGAGAGAGAGCCTGCAAACAATGATGTATAAGAAAGAAGTATACAGGACAAAGTAGATATAACCTTAAAGGAAGATCAGGTCTGAGAATAGTTTCTTGCAGAAAATGGAACTTTAGGTGAAACTTGAAGTTAGACTAGAAAATTCCCATAGTTGGGAAATAGAGTATCTTTTGCAAGCAGTTGTAAGGAGCCTTGTAAGGAGGCTAGTGTCAGTAGACTGTAGAATATGTGGGAAAACGTTAAGTTGTAAGAAAACTCAAAATCACAGGAGAGGAAGATTTGAAAGAGGAAAAGGCTTAGAAGAAAAGATTAAAAGTTCATTTTTTTAGTTGGATTGAATTTCAAATGATTATAGAATGTCCAGTTCAAAATGTCTTATAGATAGTTGGAGATGCAAAACTGGAGGCTGCAAGAGAGATTATACTTGAACAAATAAATCATTGGCATGGAGATGATCCCTATTGGAGCTGATGAGATCACCAAAAGAATAGAGGAAGAAAAGAAGAGAAATAGGAGAAATTAGATAGGTGAAATTAGATAGGATGTGAACCATTAGAGAGGGGTATCACAAAGGTTTAGAGAAGTCAGAAAGGATAAGAACTGATTATAAAAGTCATTAGTTTTGATGCTGCTTGCAGGCTCTCTCTCCCATTAGATTGTGAGCTTCTTCAAGGGATGTTTTTGTCTTTCTTTACATCCCCAAAGCTTAGTACGTAGTCTGGCACATAGTAATATTTAATAACTTTTAAATTTCACAATGAGATAATGATAACAGCTGTTTCAGTTGAATGATAAGGTTGGAAATCAAGAAGTATGAGTTAAACAAGAAAGACTTCTACAATGAGAAGAAAGGAAATGGAGGCACTGATTAGCATTCTCAAGGAGCTCAGCTGTGAAAGGGCAGAGAAATATAAGGTGATAGCTAGTGAAATTGGATCGATCAAAGAAGAGTTTTTTGAGGATGGGGAAGACTTGGGTGTGTTGTAGCTAATAAGGAAGCCATCAAGAGACAGAGAGAAACTGAAAATAAGAGAGAGAATAGACTACTATGTTACTCGGGTGTAACCATGGACTAGTCACTCTGGACTTTACTTTTATCTTCTATAAGATGAGAGGATTGGTTGGAATAATCTCCAAGATCTCTTCTAGTACTAATTCCTCAAATCCCATCAGCTTGTAATTATGTCCTGCTGTTCCTTCATTTTCAATGACAAAGTAGCCACAGACAGAGATGGTACCTAAAAAGTCTTAGCTAATCTGATTGAAATCTGTCTACTGGTTTGTTAGGACTGCCCCTCCTGACAGTGGCAGGTTTTCCCCTATGATGTGATGTCTAAAGAATTAAGCTCAAAATAGTTAGAATGATTAGCCAGAGGATTAATCACAAAAGAGAAAGAATTCATATGTGTTTTTTGTCTTTTTAATATGTAATTAGAGGAGTAAAAAATTTGGATTCCACCAGAATTGATTGAAAAAAATTACTTATGTTTTCTAATTTCCTTCTACAGTAAAACAAGGTAAAAACAGTTTTTCCATGTCCTCCTAGAAAGTAAAAAGTACTTTGAAAAACACTTGCATGAGAAGGGAAAAATAATATTTAGAGGGATCCATTCACCAAGAAGTTTGATTGGTATTTAATCTGAATTTTTTTCATTTCTTGATTTCATGTCATTCTTTCCATCATTTAGTATTTTTATACTCTACTTGTTCACCTGAACTACCATACTTTTTAATTGAGGGATCTTTACCTTTCCTCACTAAGCATTTTTATTTGCCATCTCACACCACCTAATAATAAAGATAAGGATTTGAAGCAATAAAAATTTTATCCAAATCATCAACCAACTTCCAAATTTGATTTGTGAATTTAAAAAAAATTGACCTAAATTATTTTAAAATAAATTCATTTGCATGTTAATTTAAATAATACATAATCCCTGCCTAAAGGTAAGCAAGCTAGAAGCAAACTAGAATGTAGTGCTGTCTAGAAAAATTGATTTTTCTGGTCTTGTCTTTCTCTGCCCAAGAAGATAGCTGTACCCTAGCTACCCTCCTTCCTCCTATTCTTCTATCTTCTGCTCTAGTTCTGCAATACTTGACACTTCCCACTTCCCCGCTCTCCTATGTACCTATAACTTGGTCTCTGGGACATGGAAGCTCTATGGTAGAAAATTCTAACTTTTAATCAGATCTGCTTACTTATGCTGCTTTGGTCTCTGAGCTGCCCTGATCTAGTTGGAGTGAAGACAAAGATTAAGGAGGAGTCCTGATAAGAGTTTAGTGTAACTATGTGCTGCTTAGTGTTAGGATCTCCTACAAGGATCTCAGAGACTTCCATTTCCTGCTGTGGCCTATAGACCATTGTGTGCCAAGCTCTCTTTATCCCTTCCCTAACCTTCCTGTTATCACCCTTGGGGTATCCATGTCTGTCCTAATGGGAAATGTAGTCAGTCTCAATCCCTCATTTTCATTGTCTTTACATTTTCTTTTATATTTCTTCTGATATCTTCAATGAAACCATGTGTTCTTCCCCTTAGGTCAACCAAACAATATCTGATCGCCACTTCCTCTGCAAAATTCCCTTTTGTCATTGCAGAGAATTCTATTAGGTAGATTGATAGAACAAGAAGGAGAGAAGCAATTTGACCTGTAATGTAGTATGATCAAACAATAAGCAAACAAACAAAATTATCCCCAAATGCAATTTGTAAGAGGGGGAAAATCTAGAGACTTTAAAAAAAAAATTGTATGAAATAGTAACTAAGAAAGAGTTTCTAACAACTCTAAGATACAGACAAGGAAAATGATAAAGATGTGGGAAAATCAGAACACTAATGCATTTTGGTGGAGCTGTAAACTGCTCCAGCCATTCTGGATAACAATTTGAAACTTTACCCAAAGGGTTATTAAACTGGGCATACCTTTTGATCTAACAATACCATCATTAAATTTGAAACCCAAAGAGATCACCAAAAGGGAAAAGGACCCACACATACACAAATATTTATAAAAGCTCTTTTTTTTTTGTGGTGGCAAAGAATTGGAAATTGTGGGGATGCCCTTCATTTGAGGAATGATTGAACAAATTGTGGTATGTGAATGGAATGGAATGATAAGCAGGCAGATTTCAGAAAAACCAGGCAATATTCAGATGAACTGATGCTGCCTGAGTTGAACAGAACCAGGAGAACATTGTGTACAGTAACAGCAACATTATACAATGATCAACTTTGATAGACCTAGCTCTTCTCAGCAATGCAATGATCCAAGACAATTCCAAAAGACTCATGATGGAAAATTCTATCCATATCCAGAGAAAGAATTATGTAATCTGAATGCAGATTGAAAATACTGTTTTCACTTTTTAAACATTTTCTTTATTGTTGTTTTTCCCTTTTATTCTAATTCTTCTTTTACAACATGACTAATGTAAAAATATTTACTATGATTGTACATTTATAACCCATATCAGATTGCTTGCTATCTTGAGGAGAGGAGAGGGAAAGAAGGAAGAAGAAAAATGTGAAATTTAAAAATCTTATAAAAATGAATGTTGAAAGCTATCTTTACATGTAATTGAGGGAAAAAATATTAAGTGCTAAAAAAATTTAAGAGAAAAAATGGAGAGTTGCTAATGGCAATCAGGTACCCCAATAACTGAATTAAAAGGCTTCCCCAAAATTTGATTGTGTCATGCCTATGCATAGCAAATGTCCAAAACTTTCATTTTCCATTGAAATTGATGTGTAAGTATATTTTGTTTTGCTTTGTCCATTTCTCCTCCCTCACTCTAATTCTTCTATAAAAGAAGTTAGAGAAGCTTAATTAGCTAATCTATTACAAAATAAAAATTCATCTTACATTAAATCTTTTCTTAATAATAACTTTTTATTTTCAAAATGTATGCAAAAATAGTTTTCAGCATTCAACCTTGCAAAACATTATGTTCCAAATTTTTTCTCTCCCTTTTCCCCACTCCCTCCCCTAGTATCCAAGTAATCCAATATATGTTAAATATGTGCAATTTTTCTACACATATTTCCACATTTATCATTACATTAATCTTAATGGTATACGTTTTGGGGAAATATTTTGGGAAAAAATATAACTTTTATTTCTGTAAATAGGCATGGTATTATTGAATTATAGTTCTGTAGAGCCTAAAGGGAATGCAGAGGTCATCACTCATGCTTCTATCCAAAGCATGAATCTTGTGCACAATCCAGTGTCTGGCTCAGTTCCTAGTACATAGTAGGCACTTCATACTTACTAGTTAATTGATGAAAATACCCCAAAGTTATCATCTAGTTCTTTGAGACTTGAAGACTTCTGCAGATGGAGAACTCATTATCTTCTATGGCACTTTATTTTATTTCTTGGACAGTTCAGAAAACATATGAAATCGTAGAAATTAAATTAGGAAACTTTTTTTAAGTAGAGGTGAAATCTTTTGCTACTGTTCTATATTGAAACTTAACAACAACAACAACAAAAAAACCCTAAAATTCCTTCCAGTGTCATTACTGTCAAAGCCTTCTTAAGTCTTTTAATCTCCAGGATAAACAATATAGTTTTTTTCTGGTTTCTTTGTCTGGCTTAGCTTTAAATTTTTTGATGTTCTTACCAGCTATGCTGCTTTTGGACACATTCCAGTCTGTCAATGTTCCTTCTAAAATGTGGCAATCTGAATGTAAAATAGTGCTCTAGATGTGGTCTCCCCAGAGCACAATATACAGCTATCATCATCTTCCAAGTCTGGAATGCTCTATGTTTATTAGTTCACCAAGATCTATTTTTTTCTGTTGACTACCATACTCACATCACTTACTCACACTGACCCTGTAGTCCATTGTCATCCATAGATATTTTCCAAATTAACTATTTTCTAGACAAGAAAGAATCCCCTGGATCATTCCAAAAAGAAACTAATGTCCTAGCAAATTGATATTGTCAGCAAAGTCCCATAATTTAGAATGGAATTTTCAGAGCCATGTTCTCTTTGGACCCTTCCTGATGGTTTTTATGCCTCCATGGAACTGAAAAAAATTGGAATTTTTTACCATTTGTACATTTGTAGAGGTTCTTTCCTACTACTGAAGCTACTACTATGCTGTGAGATATTATTCATTCATTCTACCACGTCTAAACAAAATAATGAATATTTAAAACAGTTCTGACATTCTGACATCAGGGAATGTGTCATTTATACAAATTACCTATCTGCCTATTTTGAGGTAGCTTTTCTTTGTTCTCTCTATATATAGGATCACAATGTGGTATATCTAAAGAAGGAAAGCACCTTAGAGTCTATATGGTCCAAAATCTTCATTTCACATAAATAAGGGAACTCATACTCAAAGAGGATAAATGATCTCAGTGATTCGCCAAAAGTCACATAGGAAATGAATGTCAAAAGCAGTACTTGAACCTAGTTCCGTGAACTCTGAAGCTTGTCTTTTATAGATCATTTACTTTACTTGTTGACTTTGGAGCAAACATTTGCTCAACTTATTCTTGATATCAAAATGAATTTAAAAAAAATCTTTTGTATTTTTAAAAAGATATCTATTAGAGAAAATTCTGGGGCAGTTAGGTGGTCCACTGGATAGAATTTGGGACTTGAAGTAAAAAAAAACTAATCTTCCTAAGTTCAAATCTGGCTTCAAATACTTATTATCTGTGCAACCTGCGCAAGTCACTCAAGTCTGCCTCAGGGTTCTCATCTGTAAAAATGAGCTGAAGAAGGAAAAAGCCAACTCTAGTATTTTGCCAAGAAATCCCCAAATGTAGTAATGAAGAGCTGGATAGGGACAAAACAATTGAACAATAAAGAGAAAATTTACAATATTGAAGTTGTGGTAATGTGTTACGGGCCAGAACTCTGAACTTGAAACAAGGTGTTAAGTCAGTGGAATTGATAGAGATAATGGTTATCTAGTTTAGCATGATTCAGTATGATTGATTTATTCCTAATAATAGTTTCCTAGTGATATAATGATTGGTTTATACTCAGTGTAGAGCATATAAGCTAGGAACCTCACTAGATTGATTCAGAGAGGCAGAGTAGACAAAGGACTGGAGACAGGCAGGAGCTCAAGCTCTCGGAACCAAGCACAGACATTCATTCCATCTTCAGTCAGACCACTGGTGGCAGACTCTCCACCTGCATTTCTCCACTGAGACCAAGGCCCGTCTGAAAGGCTCTCCAGAAAGCTGCCCAGCCGCAGGAAGGAAATAATAAAGAACCTGGCTCAGGAAGGAGATAATAAAGAATCTGGACTATAAGAAAGCTAATTGGGCCCCAGGAAAGGAGACAAGACTTTGAGAGAGATAATAGAGGATTTAGACTTAACACCTGGCTACTCTCATGGTGATTACTGAACTGAAACAAAGGCTGCTCTCAGAGACCTCAAGAAAACCCAACCAGAGAACATTACAGTAATGTACTGTATTTGAAGTTGAAGACCTGAATTAGAAATCTAAGTTATTTAACTTAGTCCCCTCAGTGAACAGGAAAAAGAACTGAGGCACAGAGCAGTAAGTCACTTGTCCAATGTAACACAATTGCTGTCATCCAAATTAGAGTTGAAATACAAGCCATCCAATTCCAAATTTCAATGTTCTTTCAACTTTCTTTGAACTACTCAAAAGTGAAATGGGTTGTTTTCTACCCAAACTGGAGGGAGAGCATTCTGGCCTGATTATTCAGTATCTTAGGCATGGTATTCATACTTTTGTTTTAGACAAGATGACCTCAAAATTTTCTTCCAAGTCTACAAGAAAGAGTTAGACTAATTTTGATTGATTCCAGTGAACAAAGGAGGAACCTGTAGCTCATAAGTGTTAAGCAATCTGGCTGAAGTCAAAAAGCTGGTAAATGACAGAGATGGGATTTAAAACCAAGGTCATTTACTAATGTGGTATTCTTTCATCTCTATAAAATTACTAAATATAAGAGAAATTTAACAGATGTGGAAACTAGATTATGACAAGAAGCCATGATTGGAGTATGAGCTTTAGATCCATTCCACACATATAATGCAATCAGCTTTATGATGTATTTCATGACTAGTCTCATGTCTGAATAAAAGACAGCAAGCTACCCAGTTGTTAGATCTTTCTGGTTTTATGTCTAGCAGACTTTAAATCACCTTTCCTCTAGTTGTATTTGGGTTTCAGGGACTTTCCTGACCCTGGATCAGGACATTGGGACATATTTTCAGAATCCCAAGCCACCTTCTCCAAGGCATTGATTCCTGTAATTCCCTCCCTTAGAGATAAATAAATTAAAACCATAGCAAGACAGAATAGATCCATTATAGGGAAGAGGAAGCAATTCTTCATTTTCATTACTCTAGTGTGGTCAGGAAAGATTCTCTGATAAGAAATGAGATCCTAGGACTGAGATTTATCTTAGGGGCAGCTCCTTCTCCTATCTACAAAAAAAAAAAAAAAAAAAAAAAAAAAAAAAAAAAAAAAAAGCTTAGCACTGCTTGCTTCAATGTTTGGCATGTAAAAGGTTTCTGCACTTCAATCTGTGATGTCTACTTAAAACTCCATCCCATGCCTTTTTTCATGGGCAGGCCAAAAGAAAATACTGCCAAATTCTTAACCTCAATTTAGAAATAAACTTATCAAGCATTTAAAATATGTAGTGACCCCCATAGTGAGGCAACAACTACACATGTCTGAAAAATGGAAAGACAGAAAACCAGTGCCACTGATTTAAATATATATATATATATATATATATATATATATATATATATATATATACACACATATATATATATATAGTAGGGAAAGTATTTCAATCAATAAATTGGATTAGAAGTAAAAAATTTTTTTTGCATACTTTGAAACAAGAAGAAAAGTGAGCAGAAGATTAAAAGAATTATATTCAAATAAAGGGAATTGGAAGAAAGTTTTCATCTTGGTTTGTAGAAGTGTGCTAATAATATTAGAAACACCACAGACTGAAGTGCAGAAATAAACATGCAAAAAATAGTGAACATTTAAAAAGTGAACATATTATCAATATGTTATAATTTGTTATTTTTTATATTTGTTATAATTCTAGGCAACATTTAAAGAATTACTTTGGGAATTTTAGAAAAACTTAGAAAGCAAAGTTCTGCAGCAAATATATTCATCTTCACTGCCAATCACACTCAGAAAGTTTAAATGTAAATTAAAAATACTTATACACTGTTTTTTTCCCCTAACATCTTTTCTTTACTGTCTTTTATCACTACTTAAGCCTTGTCAGACTCCAATCCTGATATATACCCATCATATACCTTGTTTGCCCTATTCGTGTCTTGCTGGACACTAGTAGAGTGTGTCAAAGAGCTATATGCCAATGTGCCTTCACTGATGCATAATATTTTAGTATTAATTTGATTGGCTTTATATTACATTCTCCACAGTAACTATTGCAAATCTCCATCTATCTAAAGTCTCTGATGAGATCCCCTAAAACTGTTCTCAGCTTGGGATCTTTTTATTTTATTGAAGAAATCAAGAACAACTATCTTGAATTTCCCATTTTCATGGTTTTTTGTTCTTTTTTTTTCTTTCTCTCCCTCTATCTTGAGATAGCTACCATGACACAAAAATGTGCATGTGTATGCACGTAAAATCATTCATATATTTCTATTTCTCAATTATTTCTGAGTGCAGATAACATTTTCATTGTCATTTTTTAAAAAAATGGGTATTTATATTAGTCAAAGTAATTTATTCGCTCAAATTTATTCTTAAAACAATGTTGCTATTAATGTATACAGTGTTTTCTTGGTTCTCACTTTATTCTTTTTTGTCCAAGTCTCTTCATCTCCTTAAGGATTAATATTCACACTCCTTGAATTGTCTTGTATTTGCTTTTATGTGTGTATGTAAATGTAGCATATCTACTCCAGAAGAATTTAAGCAAGAGGTATTTTTTCAGTTTTTTTCCCCTTAAATCCCTGTTACCATGTAAAAGAGTAGATGCTTCATAAACACTTACTCCATTCAAGTAGACTAAGAATTTGCCCCTAGGAAACATAGCGTACTTTCAGATGCTTTTCAATACCACTAGTCTCTTCTTGATCTTCTGTCCATGGGTCTTAGCATCTCCTTAGCCACCATTTGTGATATTAATGACCTTGTGGAGAATCCTTTCTGATTCCTCTAATGATCCTTTTTCTAAAGTATAAGATTAAATAATTTTGCCTCCTTCAAATATATATATGAACATCCTACATTGAGCCATCGAATTTTAGAATTGGAAAAGACATCAGTGATCACTTCACATCATCCATACATGCCCTTTGTCCAGCCCCAATTTTCAACATGTCTTTTACAAATGATAAAAGTATAATGCCTTTTACAAAACCATTGCTTGAATTCTTCTTGTGAGCAAAACCCCCACCCAGCTCCTAAGGCAGCCATCTCACTTTTGGAAAAGCTGAATTGTGAAAAGTTACCTCTGATTTCATTCAGATTTTCATTTTCACAACTTCATTTCATTTTGTCCTGTTTGTCTTCCTCTCTTCCTTCAAACAAAACAGATTTATTCCCTGTTCATAGAATAATAGCCATTAAGTTCAGCCCCTCCTCACTTTATAGATGATGTGAGGGGGTATCACAGCAATTAAGTGATTTTTCTAAAGTCATGAAGTCAGTAATTAGCAAAGATAGGTTTTAAAAGTCCTCTGATCATTGCTTTTTCCACCTTATGACAAATCACCAAAAAATTAAAAACAGCATTATGTCTTTAGGTTGCAGTTAAATTGAAGGATAACATGCAGGTGTTTTTTTTTTTTGGTTTTTTTTTTTTTTTTTGGTAACATGGATAAAGGAATTGGTAGAATTGATCTTATCGTGTGCCCCCAAACATCAAAATACAACTTCATTAAGTTGCTACAATACTTGCATTGCACTTCTAATGATAAATATTTACAAAAAATTAATAAGGAAATAATTGTGATCTTTATACTATTATTTGTTACAGAATAATGAAGAGATAGAAAAATTCTATCAAAAATGCAATAATGTACACTAAATGAAACCATATATATTTATTTCAGTGCTTGGTAATTTCCAAGCATAAGGGAGAGTAGATAAAAATGCATTAGCAAATATGGTTCAGGACTAAGAAACAAGAGAAGTTAAAGGCCTGTAGACTATAAAAAGCCTTGTATCCATGTTATGAATATTTTAAGAAGAGAGTCAGTAGGCACTGGACATAACGAGCACAAATAACATCACAAAAAAATGAAATTGATTGTCTTCTCACTGGCAAGAAATGACTGGTTATTAATGAATCCTTTCTGAATAAGCAATGTACAGTCCCAGAGACTATCAACTTTCCTAAGAAAATTAAGTCAATATAAATCTGTTGCTATGAGAAGGCAAAAAAAGCCCAGCAAACACGTCTGCCAACAAACCCTTGATTTTATTGCCAAGTAGAGATCTGCAGCAGCCAAGAGCAATACAGTTTAAAATATAAACCCATTTGTAAAAATCTTGCCAAAAAGTATGGTAGAAAAAAAATTAGCAGCATCTCTTCAAAAATTGGTAAGAAGTATCAAAGGGAAAAATAAATTTATAGAAATTTTGTCAAGAGACCTAATCAAGCCAAGAGAATATAAGAATGATATAGGAAAGAGCCTAACAAACATATGAAAAAACAAGAAGATCCACAAAAAAACTTTAAAAGAATTTTCTTTACTAATGGTGGTAGTATGGACTTTCTTACACCTTAAGCTCTGGTGTTTTGCATAAAAAAAAGTAAAATAGCCCTGAAGAAAAAGATTGAAGAACAATAGTTAAGCTATCAAATATATACAAAAGAAGCCCATCTTTCAGGTGAAACAAATCGGAGCATCCAGATATGAAGTCTCCAAATAGTCATAAAAAATAGACAGCAGAGGTACCTTTGTTATCATTTCTGATTAGGAACAAAAAGTGAAGCATGAAACATAGAAACTTGTGCTCCCCAGAGTTGTGTTGTGTCTTGTTGTGTCTCGTTTTGTTATGTTGCCTTCATAACATTACTTGACTAAGGCCCAGACCTTGTAGAATCTCCTGAATGAGGTCTATAATTCCATCCCTGTTCCACCCTAGAGTGAGTCCTAAAACTTAATGGATTAACTTTTCTCCATTTGGGATAGGTGATCTGGGACTTTGGAGGTTGAATCTGGAAGGTCACTACTTTGTGTGAGGAGAGATGGATAACAACAACTATCCATCCTAGCTAAGTCCTAGTGTCTCTGCAGATGCCTTGATGGAATGAAGCCCAGAACAGGGCTTGCTCAATATAATATGCTGAGATTATCTTGAACCACTCCCTCAATTTTACAGATGGAAAAATTGAGGTTAAATCACACATCAAAATAATTTTTCCTTTAGAATTCAACATTACATTTTCACCTTGAAAATATACTAAATAGTCATGCAAGTGTAAGTTGGCGATGATGAAGTAGTTTTTTTTCCTTTGCCACTAACCCTTTTGTCTCATTTTAAGTGAAAAAGGAAGAAAATCAGGATGCTCTGATCTGAGCTGAGAAAATTCCCATGAGAATCCCCAATGAGAAAAAGATGTTTTACAATTTTTCTTCTTATTATACAATGATTATAAGGTAGTTCATGGCTTCTGTGTATAAAGGTTAACAACTCTGGCTGTGTTTAGAATTCTGTGTTGTACTTGACTTATTTTCTTGGATTTATCTAGCCTTGCCAAAATTTTGACAGCTTCATTTGTCAATCATAGTGCCATCAGTAAAGGAAAGAAAAGATCATTTAATTAACATTTTCGATTTTAGAAATCAATAGCTATTTGGAACTATTTTCTGCATGAACTGTTCTTTGCATTATTCATAATAGCATAATAGCAAGGGTTTACAACTGTAAAAATAGTAGAAGAAGTGCTTCTAGTTTTGAATAAGAATTTTATCACAGTATCTTTTTTTTTTTTTTTTAGGTTACTTAGTTCTATACAGGTGCACCACAATTAAAGTTCCATGTGAAACTGAGATAGAAATAATAAAGGATGGTGATAGTCTTTTAATGACACCCAACAGAAGCAAGTGACACTATAAAGGATTTACAGAGGATATTAAATAGAAGAAGCATTGCTAACTTAGGGGAACTTAATTAAGCAATTGAGAATATCAGGCCAGTTTGCTTCTCTTTAAAAGAACCAGTTAAAAATGTGGAGATTTTTTTAAAAAGGGAAACATTAATGCTTTAGTTAATGAATTAGAGTTTATTAATTAATAAAATTGAATTTGGCTAGAAACATTGCTGGAGGTGCAATTAACAAAAGAAACATGGAGGTGTATTCTAAGATTCAAAGAAAGAAGTAAAACAGTAGAAATCTTCTGTTTATGTGCAGAGTCCTAAGGCTTTGTAAAAATGATATTAAGGACAGGTAGGTAACAGTGATTGGAATGCCAGAACTTAGATCAGGACGACTCATTTTCCCAAGTTCAAATCCAGTCTTAGATATTTACTTCCTAGCTGTGAGACTCTGGTTAAGTGACTTAACTCTGTTTGCCTCAGTTTCCTCATCTGTAAAACAAGTTGGAGAAAGAAATGGCAAACCACTCCAGTTTCTTTGCCAAGAAAATCCCAAGTGGAGTTATGAACAGAAAACAGAAAAATGATTGAACAAAACACAAAAACAAAAAACCATTTAAATTCATGAAAATAGTATTTTCCCAGGAAAGTAAAGAATTTAAGATGCTCAAGGTCCTGTATTTTTAATAGTTTCTTTGTTGCAAATACTGAAAAGATTAAAGAGGATCTCAGTTTTCAGTTATAATAAAAGCCAATGAACACTTGCACTTCCTAATTTTTTTAAATCTTCTTATTCCCATTCATGTATTATGAGTGAGTGACACTGGACTCTGACTGCTTCTCCAATGGGACCCTATCTTCCACCTCCTAGGAGACTTGGGCTGTTATGTAGTCCTTGCCCAAAATATTGTCCCAATTTATCCCAACCTTCCAGTTTCATTCAAATCTCTGATGTAAGTTCTGTCTTTTGCAAAATGTTTTCCCCAATCTTCCTTATCTTAATACCTCTGTATTTATCATTTGACCAGAGCTGTATGCATGTCTCTTCCATTAGATTGTGCTCCAACAGAACACAATCTGGTTTTTGTTTTTGGTTTTTTTTTGGTCTTTCATGGGGATAATCCCCAGTGCTTAAGCTGAGCTATTTAAAAAATTCTTTTTTTATAACAACAATATGAACAAGATTTAAATATTACCATGCCAATTTTATAGATGAATAAAGTATAGATCTACCTGACTCTTTGTCCTAAATTCTAACCATCCTGCCATTTTGATATGCATAAATGTCAGTAGTTGTTGTTTTGGTTACTTACAGTGCCTTGCATTGTATTTACTTCAGATCATCTTCACTTTAAAATTAAATCATTGGTCATTATGTTAAATTTAAAAATTAAGATTAACTTGAAAATTTTATAGGCCACAAAAGTTTAATGTTCAAATTGTTGTTTCAAGCAATGGCCAGCTCTTTCTGGCCCCATTTGGAAATTTCTTGGCAAAGATATCGAAGTGGTTTGCCATTTCCTCTTTAGCTCATTTTAGGCAAATAGGGTTAAGTGGCTTGCCCAGGGTCACAGAGCTAGTAGATGTCTAAGGTCAGATGTGTATTTATGTATTCCTAACTCCATGCCCAACACTCTATCCACTGTGCCAGAGTTTTATAAATGTCCCAATAATTTCAGATCATAGATGATGTAGAATTGTAAGGTACATCACAGGCTGTCTAGTTTACTTACCTGCAGAAACCTCTCCCTCCCACCATATTTATGGATGAGAAAATTTTAGCTTAGGGAGTTTAATCATTAAATAATGACTTGTCCATGTCTCTCAGGTAGTAACCATCAGAGTTCACATTTGAACAGAGGTCATCTGTTAGTTCTCTTTTTGCCATACTATGTGGTACCTTCTGTTTGCAGCTAGCACAGGTGGAAAACACATTGAGTTGGATAATCAAATACTTGGGTCTAGGAGTGGGCTGTAGCCAACTTTCCCTGTCATATAGAGCCAATTGTTATTTTCTGTGTCAAGTATTTAGACCTTGGAAATCAGCAAAAACAGAAATCAGGGCCTGACTTTGTTGGGTGTTTGATTGTTGACTTTGTTGAGGATTTATTGATTCTCTAGATTAAAGGAAGTAATGGAGAAAAATGTTAATAATGCAGACTAATCTTAAAAGTATGTCCTGTTTGGGGAAAGCTGGTTGTTAAATATTTACTAGAATTCCCCTGCCTGGGCCCCATCACTAACTCTGTGCCTTTGTCAAAAACCTTCTCTTTGAATTAATGTCTTTATCTTTTAGAAGGGGGTGAATAATATTTATCTTTCATTACTTTCCAGTGTGAAGAGTAAAAGAGTATAGATCTGGAGTCTGAGAACATCAGTTCAAATTTTTGTTCAGCCATTTTTTATATCTGTATATAATGGACCAGAACTTCATTTTTATGGGGACTCAGCTTATCCTATCTAAAAAATCACTGTGAAATGCTTTCTACCTTTAAATCTGTGCTCCTATGTAACATCTTTAGTTTTGTTAGTTTTTAAGCACCATATCTAGAACAGATAAGAGTACTTGATTTTTTTCGGTAGAATGGCATCATGCAATTTTATATGATATTATTATTTATACTGTATTTACCTTTGAAAGACCTAAAATATTTTTTTTGGTATGTTTGGTTTTTAATTATAATTATATTCCTGTAAAGAGATATTATAATGGATAGTATCTGCCCCATTTCTCAGATGGTGAAATTGAAACAGAGAAAGAAATTTGCCCAGAAACATCTCCCTATTCAATGTAGTAGCAATATCAATAGTAATAATTGCTACCATATATAGTGATTACTATGTGTTAAGTACTGTGCTAAGTGCTTTAAAATTATTATTATATTTGATACTTACAACAACTCTGGGTGATAGGTTCTCTTATCCCCATTTTAACAATGAAGAAACTGAGACACAAGCAGTGTCAGACATTGAATATGAATTCAGGTTGTTCTGACTCCTGACCTACCACTCTATCCACTACACTACATAGCTATCACATATCATCTTGTAGATTATTCTTTCTGACATGACAGAACTTGTGACATTTTATATAGCATTATTAGCCCAAGTAGGTAGTACTTTATTTTTTAAAAAATTCTTTCTTTATTTTAATAGACATTGTTTTATGAATCATGTTGGAAGAGAAAAACCAGAGGAAAAGGGAAAAATCATGGCAGAGGAAAAAAAAACAGAAAAAAGAAGTGAATATAGCATGTATTGATTTATATTCGGTATCCTTAGTTCTCTTTCTGGAAGCAGATGGCATTTTCTGTCCCAAGTCTGTTGGGATTGCTTTAGATCACTGAAGCACTGAGAAGAACCAAGTCTTTCAGAGTTGATTGTATACACATTCATGCTATTTTTGTGTACAATGTATTCCTGATTCCGTTTGTTTTGCTCTACATAAGTTCATGTAAAAGCATCAGGAACCTGAACATGATTGTTTTTCAGTGTTTCATTTACTGAGGCCATCATATGTCCTGTCAGCAGAATAGAGAAGAATCCATATTGCTTTGTCATGACATGACATCTTTGTTGAGTTATGATTGTCATGACATCTTTGACAAGTTTTGATTTTGCTCCTCCTAGTCACAAGGACAAAGCAATGAGCAATTGTTTCCACATCATGAAGCTAAAGAACTAAAGTGACACTGATGTTCCACTGTAAATATACTCAAATGCATCATCAATTACCCAATGTCTCCTTCTTCATCCCAACTCCAAACCCAAAGTCTTTTCCTTAAAAAAAAAAAAAAAAAAGTCACTGGAGCTTGTAATCTAAAGTCCCTTCTATAGGGACTTCATCAGAATCAGAATCAAAATTAGAAGTACCTTACATTGGATTGAATTCCATATTATCCAGGTGACATTAATGTATTCACTGAAATCTAACTCATAAGACAGCTTTTAGGCCTTGTCCTTTTAGAATTTAATTGGTATTAACTAGCATGGATTACATAGCTGTGTGAAATTCACCATCAAAGGATTGAATTGAATCTAAATCAGAAATTTCTATTAATATGAAATAAAACCATAGTAAAATATCTTCTCTTACAAGGTAAGGGATCAATCATTCAATTTATCCATCAAAAACAATTATTAAAAATATGTACCAGGCATTTTGATAGATGCTAAGATCCAAAGAAAGGCAAAAAACAATCCCTGCTCTAATTTTGAGGTGGGGGAAGAAAGGAAATATGCAAACAATTATGTACAAAGTATACAGAGGATTAGTTGGAAATAATCAAAAGAAGGAAGGAACTAGAATTAAAGAGGATTGGGAAAGGCTTTCCAGATTTTAGCTGGGCTCTAAAGTAAACCCAAGAAACCAAGAGACAGAGATGAGGAGGGAGAGCATTTCAGCACAGGCAGGGAGTGAGGGACTAGGGAGGGGACAGCCAAGAAAAAAATGCCCAGAGCTTGGAGATGGAAGGTCTTGTTGGAATAAATAGCAGCGAAGGCCAGTGACTGTATTGCAGAATATTTGTGGGGAGGAAGATGAAATTTACAAAAAGGCTAGAAAGATGGATGGGTTATGAAGGGCCTTGAAAATTTAATAGAGGATTTTATATTTGATTCTGTAGGTCTTAGGGAGCCACTGAAGTTTATTGACAAGAGGTAAAGGAGGGGTGATAGAGTCAGAACTGCTCTCTAGGAAAATCACTTTGGCAGCTAAATGGAGGGAGACCCATAGCAATGGGACCAACCTGTGGGCTATTGTAGTAGTCCAGGGCTTGTACCAGGACAGTAGCTGTGGCAGAGGAGAAAAGGGAAAGTGTACAAGAATTGTTACAATGGAAAAATGATGGACCTTGGCCACAAATTGGATAAAGAGGGTGAGAAAGTAAGGAATTGAAGATGATACCTAAATTGTTAACTGGGAAACTGGGATTATGGTGATACCCTCAACAGTAACAGGGAAGACAGGAAGATGGGAGGAATTGAGGCAAGGAAAAACGAGGATGTGTTGAGTGTAAAATGTCTATGGAATATGCAGTTTCACAAGCAGTTGGAGATGTGAAGTTGGTGATCAGCAGAAAAGTTATAGGTGGAGGTGTAGATGTGAAATATGTATAAAGGAATTATTAATTTTTCAATTCTTCAAGTCTCTTTATTTTCTAGGGCAGTAAATAAACAAGTAAAGTCAAAAGTCAAACAATATATATCACCAAAAACTTTTCTGAACATCTTAAATAGTCATTCAAAATTTCTTTTATTAAAAGCAAATTTTAAGACATAACCAAAACAGTTGCTCATATGTACATATTTTTAAAACATGCTGATGTGTTTACTTTTTTACATTCTTTAGCATTTTTATTTTTTAAAGGTCAGTATATTTTAAGACAATAAGAGTTAAGAATTTAGATAAAAGATTTAATTTTTTTATTGTAAAGTCATCATATATTCACAGTTTTAAGTTCATTGTAGAAACATAGCTTTGAGAAGAGATGGAGATATAATACTTTGGTCTTTATTGGGGACAGAAATTTTAATTCCATCAGTTGTAATTTAAATAGAAGGAATTCTTTTTTTTAATCTTACAAAAGTGAGGAAATCTTTAAAAAGTAAGAGAAAAGAATAATCAGATAATGAGAAGCAAGCAATAAAAAGCTGGGTTTGGTTATTTGTTTCTCTATTTCGTTTTACAGACAGGGAAACTGAGGCAAATAGGATGAAGTGACTTGTCCAAGGTCACAGAAAATATGTATCTGACACTGAATTTGAACTCATGAAAATGAGTCTTTTTGAATTCAGACATGGTATGCTGTTCACTGTGCTACTTAGTCCTCGATTAGAGGATAACTGATTCTCTGTAGAGTTGGGATTTTTGTGTATGTGGGGGGTGGGGGAGGTTGTGGGGTTTTTTTTGCTAAGGTAATTGGGAAATTACCCACACACAGCTGAAGGTCACACAGCTAGGAAGTGTTAAGTTTCTGAGACCAAATTTGAATTCAGGACCTTCTGACTTCAGGGCTGGCGCTCTATCCATTGCGTTACCTACCTGCCCCCTCAATAGAGGTTTTTATGGGATTCTCCTTCTCAGAGATATTTGCCTTTCAATAGAACATCTTAGGAATTTGAAAAATCTTCCAGATCTTAAGATCAATAATTTTTTTTTTAAAGAGAATTAATGAATTTGGGGCCAGGAAAGGAAGCTATTTGACTTTTCCTATTTCTTCTAATTGCTCAAATGGTACAAATATCTAATGTAGAGATTTAAAAAAAAAAAAAAAAACCTATATAAGAATAACAAAAAAATTTGCATAGTGAAAAGAAAGTCTGAGTTCATATCCTACATTGGATTCCTATGAGTTGTGTGATTCAGGTAAATCACAAAATCTGTCTGCCTCAGTTTCCTCATCTGTAAAATGTGGATGATAATAATGCCTACTTCCCAGGATTTTTGTGAAGATCAAATAAAAAAAAATCTGTAAAACACTTCTCAAAACCCTACAATGTTATATGTGTTAGCTGTTATTAGCCTGTGGGAATATTATCTGAAGGGACTAATCAGTTTTTCCTCTTAACCTTGTCCTTACCTGTGCTATCCCAGTAAAATGGACTGGAGAAGTATACTGGATCAGTATACTCCCTGAGATCAAGGTTTTTCTTTACTCCATAAATAATAATCGTGCTCTGAGTTTTCTCAAAACATACCTGATTGATCTTGACCCTTAATATAGTTTTTTTTTTTTTTTCAGAGATTGTTAGCAAGACAGGAACCTGGAGGTCACTTGAATCAAATTCTTTCTCCATACTCAACCACAGAAATGGAAAAATGCCATTTTTCATGAGAGCAAATGGTCTCATTATTATTCAGATTCATGTTATTGACATAATTTAGTTACTTGTGTGATCTTAGGTGACCCACTTAACCTCTGGGAGCTGTTTCTTTATTTGCAAAGAGAAAAATGTCTTCCTGCATCCCAGCCTTCAGGTGAAGCTCTCTTGGATATGATATTAATGTTAGCTTTCTTTGGGACCAGCAGAGGGCAGAAGCAGTCTGGCTGAATGACTGCTGCTCTCTGCTACTAGCTGAAGGTTGTCCATTAGCTCAAGTACCAGTAGAGTCCAGGATTGGAAGGAGTAGAAGCTGTACTATCAGATGATTAGATCAGGAAACATTTGGCTCCTTCACAAGCTAGAGCTGAAGAAACCAGAAAAGTTGTTCAGAAATGGGCCAACAAAATGAAATGAGAGCATGAGTGGGCTTAGGAATCAGTGATGATTGTTACCTTAGAAACAAGGTGAGACCAAGCACTTGGAGAACAGCCTCTGGACCAGGCTCATGTAGCAAGATGGATAATTTTGAAGTATATCAAGTTAAATCAAGTATTCAGAAAAAATTTAGATTCTATCCACAATCATAGGACCAAGAGAGCCTCATCTAAGACAGACCTTAGAGACCACCTCTATATTCCAATCTTGCCATTTTATGGAAAATGAACTAATTTATCCTGTATTACCCAGGTAGTTACCTTATTCTTAGGAAGTGATCGATATGTCAAAAGATATCTTTTTATATTTTATGTGGAACACTTGATGGGAATCATCAGTAATCAAAGCAATGCTGACTCATAACAAATAATCACAATGATACCAATCAAAAACAGTTTTTAATGTCTACTGTTTATGGGAGCTAGTGTTTTGGAAACTATTTCATTTTGGTAGATTGAACATATGTGATCTTTGTTTCTTTTGTAGTATTGAACAAATCAAATCATTTTACATCTCTAGACAGTCATTTCATCTACAAAATAGGATAGTAATAATTAGATTATCTATTTACCTAATAAGGCTTTTGTGAGAAAATGATTTCAATATTTAAAATAAATTTGAACTATAATTATTTTCCTAAATGTCAGATAATGAAGTCTTCTTATCCCCTTTCCAATTATTAATCTCCTCAACAAATAAATGAGATTTGCTCATGCTAGTCTTGGGAAATTATGCCTTTATTTAGAGGCAGCTAGGCATAGATTGCTGCTTCTGGAGTCAGGAAGACCTGAGTTCAAATGCAGCCTCAAATATTCTTTGTGACCCTGAGCAAGTCCCTTAACCTGTATCTGCCTCAGTTTAGTCATCTATAAAACAGAGATAATAAAGATAATAATAGCATCTGCCCGAGGATCCAATTTTAAAAATTGTAGTGTTTAGCATAGTATCTGGCACATAGTTGGCACTTAATAAATGGTGTTTCCTTCCTCTCTCCTTTTCTTTCTTTTTGCTTCACTCTTCTTCTTCTTCTTTCTTCTTCTTTGTCTCTACCCCCTCTCTTTCTCTCCCCTTCCCTCTCCCTTTCACTCTCTTTCTCTCCCTTCTTTTCTTCCTCCTCTTTCCTTCTTCATTTCAATACCTATGGAATAATTTCATTATTTCTTTTGAAGTAAATTGGATATTTAGAGAGTAGGATGCAATTCCAGGGGTGTTTACACAGTAACTGACAGAGTAAGTTTGTCTCTAGTTGTTTTCTAGTTACACATAATAAAGAAAAAGGGATAAATTGAGGCTGTTATTCTGTATGATCCACATAAAAGCACTTTAGATTTAATTATCTAACTAATTTGGGTGAAAAGGCTTATGAACTTATTGGGAGAGAGGAGGGGAAACTGAATTATTTAAGTAAGTACTTCACTTCTCCAATTTGTATGATTACTTTTCCAATGGAAATACTCAGGGGATATCCTGTATATCCCTAAATTTTGTATGCATTCTTTAAAAAAAAATTATAATAAAAAAAGAATTAGCTCATTTTAATTAATTAAATAAACAATATGAAGAATAAACTCTCTCATAAAGCTTTAAACTTCCAAATTATTTACATTTTATTAAATGTATATGTGACAAATTTTAACAACACAGTAACACTTTTCTTTTACTCATTTTGCTTCTAATCTCTTTCCCATATGTATATATTTTTTTGTTTTGTTCTTCATTTCCTTTTGTCATATATAGTCAGTCAGTTGCTGGAGTGTAGAATTTATACTCTGTCTGGAAGACTTCCATTCAAATTTTGCCTTAGACATTAGTTGTGTCCCCCTGGACATATAAATTAACTTTTCTTAGCCTCAATTTTCCTCATCTATAGAATAGGAATAATAATGGTAACTTTTCTCATAGGCTTGTTATGAGGCTCAAGAAGTTAGATGGTATAGTAGGCTGCTAAATAGACCAGGAGTTAAGAATACCTCGGTCACATCAGCTTTGACTCTGAGCAAGACATGCAAATCTCTCTCTGCCTCAGTTTTCTCATCTGTAAAGTGGTAATTCTCACAATGTTACACACCAATTATTTTGAGGATAAAGGGAAATAATATTTGTAAAGCATCTGGAAAACCTTAAAGTACTCTAAAATGCTATATTTATTGTTGTAGTCATAGAAACAAGATAACATGTAAATTGCTTTGCAAACCTTGAAATAGTATATAAATTCAGCTTATGATAGCCAATAGTATGTTTTAATTTTGATTTCTTGATTGAATCACTTCAATCATTTACTAAGTACCTATACTTCTTTGTATTTTTATAATGGTTGTGTTTTAAACTAAATAATATTATCATGTTAGTATGTCACAATTGACAGATAGTTTGCTCCCTGTCTTTCCTCTTCCAAATAAAGCAGAGGTACTTTTATTCTCACCTCTTTGTTTTTGTGCTTTTGTGTTTTATGTTATTATTTTATTTAGATCCTATTGTTTCTTATCTTTTGGTATTGTAATTAACTTCATTTTAATTAGTGTAGTATTGCTACCCTAAGTACTGGAACATTTACATGAAACTTAATTTATACTAACCTGGATAATATTGACATTTTTGCTATATTAATGATAGTAATTTGCTTTTGTATTCTGCTTTAAGATTTGCAAAGGGCTTTTAAAATGTTAACATCCTCACCACAACTTTGAGGCATAGTTCCCATTGTCATCCCCATTTAACAGATGAGGAAATTGAAACATAAAGAGGTTGTGATTTTCTCCAAGGTTATAAAACTAGGGAGTGTCAACTGTATTTGAATTCAGATCTCCTTAAGTATAGGACCAGGGCTCTGTCCATTAAATTACCCAGCTACATTTATATCAATTCTACCTATTCAGGGGCAGGCAGTTAGGTGGCACCATAGTGTACAGAGGCCAGAGACTGGGCATGAAGTCAAAAAGATTTATCTTTCTGAGTTTAAATCTGGCCTCAGCCACTTATTTATTTATTTATTTTTCCTATTCTTTTTTTTTTCCTCAGCCACTTATTAGCAGTGTGATCTGAACAAGTCATTTAACCCTATTTGCCTCAATTTTCTCATCTGTAAAATGGACTGGAGAAAAAAAATGGCAAACTACTCCAATATTTTTGTTAAGAAAACTCCAAATAGGATTATGAAGAGTTGAACACATGTGAACAACAACACATTCATGGGCAGAGTATAGTTTTCCAGTCGTATTCTTCCATAATTTTTTCCTCACAATTTCCTTAAAGTTGTCCTAAAGATCCTTGTGATAAGAAAGTAGATTTCCTACATTTACTAGATAAACTCTTTATCTTTTTTCCTATCATGTTAAAATGAATTTATTAATAAATGTTATTTTTCAATTTTATGAACTTGTTAAATCATTTTTTATTTTTTATTTATGTCTTTATTAAATAGACATTGAATTTCATGATTAAGAATTAAGATTTTGATTTTTATGATATTTATAATACTAAAGAAATGTTAAACTATAAACTGGAACAAATATCTGTCCTGGCAGGTCATTTGCAGAAGCTCCAAATAATCAGTCATAACTGTTCTTTGATGTAATTTTCTGACCTTTTCCTGATTTTTACTTTCTACATTTTTATTTTCAAGAATTTTTACCAAATTTGAGAGAATTATTTCAGGTCATTCTAAGTTCTTTTCAAATTGTTCCTCAATGAGTTAAGGGGTTTAGTTATAGTGTGCATAATGTTATGTCTGTGAATTGCTGTAAAGAATAACTACATTTGCATATTGATATCATTCCTTGGAACCCCAAATCCTGGTAGCCAGATTGGTGCAGAGGAGAGAGGAGAATTCCCATGTAGATTTTTGATGGCCTTTGCAGAGTGTGGAAAGATCATGAAATAGCTTTGGGACCAAGTGACTCTCCTTCCTCAACGTAGTATGTTGTGCAATTGAAATAAATCAGAAACATTTCCCTTCCCCTTCCCTCTCGGAGGCATGTCAGGCTGATACCTTGCGCCAGCATCACCTGGCATGGTGTGGTTTAGGTTGCTGCAGCAACAGCACACACTAGGTAATACTCGCTGTAACAGTGGGTATGTGAGTCAGTTCAAAAATTTTAGTAGGTTTTTATTAGTCTATGATGCAGTCCCCAGTCATCTACAGTTACTAGCTCATCCACTGCTCACGAGTGATAACTAGGAAGGCTCAATGCTAATCACTTCCAATACTTAGATGTGCCCTGGCCCCATGGGTGCTCCCACCCAACTCCAGAAGCACCCCTTGTTTGTTAATACCAAGAATAACTGGAGATATTGGTAGAGAAGAATATGGGACCAAGAAATTGGCTTGGATAATGCCGTGTCGCCTGATACTTTGTATGTCCGTTCCTCCACCTGATTGATACATTGTATTGCAGTTGTTTGGATTTTTGCAGAAATTTCATTCTTTCATGAAGGTATGGGGCAGTTAGACAATTATTTTAATATTTTCCATATATACAAAGATTAATGTCCTGTGTCCACATTTCAATTGCACCATACAATGTCTAGAGAAGACAGATGCTAAAGAAATGAGATGATATTATACTAAGAAGTACTCAGTATAATTAGAAGTTGTGGTTGAAAAAGAGCCAGAGGCATTGTTAATGTCTAATATGAATTTGGTTTATTTTTCAGACATGGAGATGACTTGATTGTGACTCCATTTGCTCAGGTAAGCACAACTTTCATGAGAATTTTATCCGTGATTTGATTTCTTAGAAACCTAGAAGTAAAATTTGAGGCTCAAACTGAGATGGGAGAAAATGGAGAAGTAATTATTTGTTTTTAAATATGGATTTGATTTGGTGGCTAGTTCAGATAATTAAAAGGAACCAGAAAAGGAACCTAGCAATGGCATTTATCTACATCTTAAGACTTTTAATTAATCTTTTTTGTGTAAACCAAGATACTGGAGGCCCATTTCCTCAAATTGATTGGTGTGGAAATTTCTTCCACCAATGTAGATGGATGCCTCTTCCAAAATCTGTCATCTTAAAGAGTTGCTGAAGGGTATAGTAAAAAGTTACATCACTTGTCTATGGTCATATAGCTAGTACAAAAGGTAGGATGTGAATTTATCTTATTCAAAAACCCATTCTCCATCTATTCACTAGACCATGCTATACTTCTCTCCATCTCTGTTTTTCTCTGTCTCTCTCTCTGTATTTATGTATATATATATATATATATATACAAACACACACAAATATATGAAGATATTTACATATATATATTTAAAACCAGAATAATCCAGATCCATTAAATTGACCTAAAATTGTCTAAAAATGAATGTGGAAATATATTTATAAGAATTGTATATGTTTAATTGGATTGCTTGCTGTTTTGTGGAGGGCAGAGAAGAAAAGGGAGAAAAAATTGAAATATAAGGTTTTGCAAAGGTGAATGTTGAACACTATTTTTATATGTATTTGGAAAAAAATAAAATATTGTTTAAAAGAATTTTAAAATTTCAAGGAGTCTGAAAAATAAAATTGTCTAAAAAAATCATGTGAGGTTTTTCTAACACAAGATAGTGTTTAATGACATGTTCACTTAAGACCCCCTCCCCCCCAAAAAAGAGGGATGATAGACTGGTTGAGGATACTGGTTAATGATAATCATGAATAATCCTGGAATACAAGTCATCCATTTCTTAAGGCATTAAAGAGAGAATAAAACACACTGATTTCAAGTGGTTTTTAATCTTTACTGGTTTGTGGCATAACTTGTAGGAGATCAGCACTTCATCTAGAATCATCTCAACAACTATAAGTAGAAAGGATCTTAGAGATTAATTCATGAGAAAACTCATGACCAAGGATATAGTAGTAAACCTGTGCCTTGAATCCAGGTCTGTTGAATTCCTGTTACTTACTCTTTCAACCACACCAGGCAGAATCTGATAAGTATTTGACTTAACTAAAAGCTTCATTTCTAGTTTGAAAATAAAGCAACTTATTATGCTAATCCTTCAGAAATTATTATTATTCAACCCAAAAGCTTTGTTCCTCAAAAAGTCCCAAGATGTCATTCATACAGTTTCATAAATTTTGAGCTGGAGAAATAGATTTAGAGACCATCAAATTTGTGTCCTCCTTTTACATAAGAGGTTTAGTAACTTGTTCAGGTCTTACAACTAGTAAGTATTTGAGGTGAGATTTGAATCTAAATCTTTCTCTCTTTAAATTCAGTGCCCAACGCGCTACCCTATGTTGCCTCTTTTGTCCTTAATTATTTCTAATTAAGTCCCCAAATATCTCAGATTAGAGGAAAAATATGTGGTACCTTCTGTTTCCCTATGATGCTCAAGTATATTTTAAATCTGGTATAAAATCAATATTAATATGGTTGGAGAATCTTTTTGAAGGCCTGTATAGGACTATGTTTCACTATTGAAAAGAAAGTTCAAAGTTTTGTGATTTGATAACACCACTATTTGGTCATGTCCTAAATTTATAGTGATTTTTAGACAATGTTCTCTCCTCCATTTATTACGTCTTTGATAGTCAAGCTTTCAGGGTATAGGGTGGGAAGGGTAAAAAAAGCTAATAGGATCAGGCATGGAAGTATGAAGAAATATATAAATCTTCAATTATGATCATTCCATTTTCATTGTACTCAGATAGTGAAGCTAACTTATGTTAAATGATAAAAAGATAATTAAGTATACCAAAAAACTATTAAGACTATCAATATGAGTATTCCCTCAAATGTTGCATATCAAAACTGACACCATCTCATCTTGAATATTTCTTGTTCCCATGCTTCCCATAAATCCTCCATAGATGATTCATCCATCTTAATAGAAATCCCCTTTCAACATTCTCTGAGGTAGTAGTAAAAACCTTGATTTGTTCATTTAATTTTCTTGCTCTTTTCATATGGCCAAACCTGTTCTCCAATACTTTCTGACAATCAGCAAATAAAAGGATAAATTATTAAAATGGAGGATGAGATAATTTAAAAAAAAAGTTCACTCTTTGAATCTAAGATAATGAACACATAAGCTTAGAATGTACAAATAAAGCAAATCTGACTCTACTTCTTAGTCAATCAACAAATACTAATTAAGGGCTTATTATATTCCAGACACTGTGCTAAAGGATGGGGATACAAAAAAAAAAAATAGTCAAAAACTAGTCCTTGCTCTTAAGGAACTCACAGTCAATGGAAGAGACAGTGAGCTAATTTGAATTTTATTTTTAGTTAACAAGTATTTTGCCTTCCCACCTCTCTTTATTGGAGAAAAACAAAGAGAAAGAAAAACTAAACTCTTATAACAGGTATGCATAATCAAGCAAAACACATTTCTCTCATAAAGAGTGCCACGTCCAATAAGGAATGCCTCATTGTTCTCTGAGACCATCAGGTAAGTAACATGTTAGATGTGGCTCCCAGTTGTGGTTAGCATGTATACAGATAAAACAGATATAATTCTAGCTGTGATCTTATAGTTTGAGGTTAGCTGGTGTTTATAAAGTGCCTGAGTCACTAGACACTTTTACCAAGAGTGATTAATTGAAATCCTTCTACCTTCAAGGAACTTTCAGACCAGTACTAAATATGGTAGTCACGCAAACAAGTTATTTGCTTCTATATTAATGGACATTTCCCAGTTAGTTTTGGCCACATCTAAACTAACTGAATTTGTGAATGTTAGAAAAACTATCCAATCGTAGGTAAGTTATTCAAAGATTTCTAGTCTCTGAGCCAGGTAACAGAAATTCTCCACCATTATCTCTCATATTATCATCTTGCTTACTATTCATTGTAAAGAAATCACAGACAAGAATCTTTTAAATCCATCTTATATTTATTTTCTTGCTGAAAAGTCCCATTTGTAAAATACATTTGCTTTATAGTCATCAAGCTTAGGTATATCATCAAATGTGTTCCTTTTCTAAATTTTTTCTGAACATATGAAGAATAATAAAATCAGTGTTAGAAGAACGTATGAAGCCATGTAGATCCACATGAAGCCTATAAAACTCTCATATGAAGAAACTAGATTAAAATGTAATTTAAAAATATTTAATAAAATATATAAAAATATATTTCAACACAGATATTCTGTGTGTTTGTGTTTGTGTGTGTGTGTGTTTTAAGACAGCATTTCTATTTGAATTTAGTACCCTTGATCAAGCAAGATATAAATGTGAGGTAGTATTATCATCATTATTTCTGGAGAGGACCAAAGTATATGCCATAAACACTCCAGGTAGATGAAGACACAGATTGTAGAGTTTTGGTAGTAATTTGGAGATTCAGTACGAAGCAGTTGTTAGAATGCTAGACTTGAAGTTTAGGAAAACAATTTAAATCCTATATGTAACATTTACTTAGCTGTGTGATCATAGGCAAGTTACTTAATCACTTTTGGCCTTATTATTCTCTTTTTTTAAAATGGTGATAATATGTCTAGTAGCTACACCACAGAGTTGTGTATTAAGGCATATATGTAAGTACTATGTATTTATTATTATCCAACTCTTTAAACTGCAGTCAAGGTCAGGAAAAACTTTCCAATGTTTAAACAAAATTCCTTCTTTCTTCCCTTCTTTGTTTCTCTAAGTATCTCCCTTTGAAACTCAAAATCAACTTAAACCTTAGAAAAATTGACAATATCCCATCAAATATTTAGCTGATTCCTTTTTTGAAATATTCTCCTGTTGCTACTGATAGAGACCTTTCAGCAGGTAATTCCCCGGGCAGGAGAATCTAAGTGTCATTCTGAGAAATCCTACAGCTATGCTACTTACTTTGAAATTGGCATTTTCCCTTCAGAAGTATGATGGTAAGTTGGCTGGGCATCAGGGAGAAGCCCCCGGGAGACACAAAGCTGATGAAAATGCAAGAAAAGCCTCTTTGTACTTGGCAACCCTTGGTCTCAGCAGTCCTGTTGTTACAGTCTGACTATCTTGTATTTATTTTTCATTTCAAATAATAAAACTCTTTGGGGAACCATGAAGCTAATAAATAAATAAATAAATAAAATCAAAACCACAAACACTCCTCAGTTCTTTAGAGTTCCTATCTGGGAATTTGCAATGTCAAATGAAACTGAGCTTTTGATCAAGGAAGGTGGAAGGGACATATACACACTTTTTAAAATTAATGCAAAGCCCTTAAATTATTTAATGAAAGAAGACTTAAACATATAGGATTTTTTTTGGGACATCCTTTGAATTCATTGGTGTAGGGAATTCCCAGGAAAGGAACCTTCTTCTGTTAATAGACGTCTATGTTTATCATTGTTTTTATTTTATTTTATCATCATTGTTTTTAAACTGTTGCCTGGTGCATTGAGAATGTAAGAATTGTGTAAATGGTCATAGAGCTAGTTTGTTTCAGAGACAGAACTTGGAAAATAGAATATAGATAATCGACCAAATAACTCTGCCCTGTGCATTGTTGGCATAAGAGTTTTGAGAACTTCACAGAAAAATTTTGGCATTAATTAAAATAGTGTAATATAGCCAAAACAAACAAAGAAACAATTAGTTGCCACCTTATGCTTCCAATTAAATAGAAGTATCCAAGGCATCTAGATGACTCCATAGTGCTCAGAATATGAAGCCTGAAGTAAAAAAAAACCTCATTTTCTTGAATTCAAATCTGATGTCAGCTACTTACTAGCTGGGTGACTTTGGGCAGATCATTCAACCCCATTTGAGTCAATTCCCTCATCTATAAAATGAGCTGGCAAGGGAAATGGCCAACAACAACAGTATCTTTGCCAAGAAAACTGTAAAAAGGGATTATGAAGAGTCAAATACAACTGAAAATGACTAAACTGAAGCCAGATAGATCATGAAAGAAGACCCTAACAAGAATCAGCCTGTTTCTGACCATAGGCACTTTAGGATAATGGAAAATGCAGTGAGTCTGCAATCAGAGAATCTGTCTTCAAATCTTAATGAGACTGTGTGATCACTAAGGTCCTTTCTAGCTCTAAGAGCTGTGATGTTTACTGAAGTCGTGACTTACATTTTTAAGGTTTTAAGATATATTAATAATTCAGTTAAAGTAGAATAATAGAATTATCAATTTACAAAGTAAAATAATGTTATAGGCTATTGAGTCTGATTTCATCAATTAAAAGATGAGGAATATGAACCATAGAGAGCTTAAATGGTTTGACCAGTGTCTCCTAGGACATTAATGTCTTGTAAAGGATATAAACTCAGGCCCTTCTTACTCTTAATTTCAGTGCTTATCCAAGGATATCTTTCCTCCCAATACCTAAGTCTCCTAAATAACTTTCTCATATGTATCTATGTAATAGAATTTGTTCCTAATCAAAGAGATGTCCTCCCCTTAAGAATTAACACTATTTCTACATTTTGCATTTGTTTGAGGATATGAAAGGAAATTAACTCTTTCAAAAAGAATCCTTGGCTTCCCCAATCCATTTCTATTATGTTTACAATGTGTGATTGGAAGCCATCTAGTGGCAGAGAATTGAAATTGTCCAAAAAGTACATGTACAAAGTTTCTGATAACTCATTTCTTTAAGTAGGTCCTGAAATGTTAGATTTAGAGGTGGAAAGAATCTTGGGAGTGACCCAGCTTCAGACTACTAACTTTAGTGAGGGGGAAACAGAGATTGAGAGTTTATGTATCTTGCCCAAGACCATACATGTAATTGGTCATGGGACATTTCTAAGGTTACAGACAATAAGTTGTAAAGTTTTGATCTGAATCCTGCTTCTCTGATCCCAAATCTAATTTATCATTCTATATGTGTTTTTAAAATAAGAGCTGCAATGGCATAATTTTTCTTTATCAATATATTTTTAAAAATTTGCAGTCAGATTTCTATCATGTTCTTATTATTAATTTGCCTTTCTGAGTTAATCATTAAAATAATTGTATTTTTCATAATAATAACAAAAGGTGACATTCATATAGTACTTTAAAGTTTATATATCATTGTACCGATATGTCATTTAATCCTCAAAATTTCCTGGTGAGGTAGGTGCTATTCATAGTCCCATTTTATTGATTAAAAAAATCTTTGGAAGACAGATTAAGTGGCTTGCTTAGGTTCAGTCAGATGGTAAATATCTGTAGATGGAATTGTACCTAGACTTTCCTAATTTAAAACTCAATTTTTTAATCGATTGTGCCACTGGGATTTTAAAAAATATCTTAGAATTATTTAATTGTTCAGTGGAACCTGTCTGTTCTCTCTATCTTTTTTAAATAGGGAATTTATTTTAATTACTGTCATTACTAAAAAAAAAAAAAAAATTGCATCTAAAAAAGATTTTAAGTTGTATCTGTTAAATGGTTATAGTATTTAACGATTCCCGGTGGGAATGTGAGCCATCATAAGTAGAACCTCTATGACTCTGTGAGTATCTCTTTCCTACTGCGTTTGTCAACCTCCTTATTTTCAGGACATTGAAAACTCCTTGGAAAGGAGTGATGGAAAGAAAAGAGCTTTAATTTTTTTGACTTCATTTTCATTGAGGAAAAGTTGAGTGATCCCTTTTGGTGAGCAGCCATGAGGCACTTAAGGAAAATAGAGAGGAGAAGTTGTCATGTATATGCTCTAGGGATTCTTTCAAGAGGAAGGAAAGACCTTGTCTAGTCATAGGCAAAGGGCAAATGATTCCCAGCATCAGAAACTCAATGTTATTTGAAATAAACTACAGGAACCCAAATCTAGCTGGATTTTTTCCTATTCTTTCTCAAAAATAAGAGATATATAAGCAATCACTTGCCCTGGTCCAATGTCTACTCATGATGGATTCATTTGCAATCTTTTTCAAGTCTTGTCTTTTCTTCCCCCAACAGCATTTCTTGCATCCATTCCTTTTTGTCTACTCAAATAACTACCACTCAAGACCAAGACTTTATTACCTTTGGTCTGGACTATGGCAATAATCCTACTAATTGTTCTACCTAAATCAAGTTTCTTTCATGTCCAATACATTCTCCATTCAGATGCCAAAGGAATTTTCCTAAAGTGCAAATTTGACATCACTCCCATACTCAATAAATTCTAGCTACAAAGTACAATGCAAATGTGAAATCTTACTATTTTAGTATTTATCCAGTTGTAAGTTCCTTTAGCAAGTTATTTGCTAGTCAGCCATTATAACTATATCAAAACAATAATATTTGCCTAGAAAATGGATATATAGATTGGTATGTTGGTTATATTCTGAACTCTTCACTGGCATGTTTGATAAAATACATACTTTATACAGAATAACTTACAGGATTACTTTTACAACAGCAAAGGCTTCATATCCAAGAAGATTATTATCAATCAATTAACATTTATTAAACACCTATTATATACTAGGCACTGTGCTAAGTTCTAGGGGTAGAAAAAAGGTAAAACAGTCCTTGCTCTCAAGGATTCACAGTCTAATAGGAAGACAACATGCAAGTAACGATTTCCACGCAAGCCATTTACAAGATAAATTGTAAATTATCAATATGGGAAAGCACTAGAATTAAGAGTGGGAAAGGACAGGCTTCCTATGGAAGTTGAGATTTTAATTGGGATTTAAAGAAAGCCAGGCAGAGATGAGGCTGCATTTTGGGCATAGGTGATGGCCACTGAAAATGCATAGGGTCAGAACATGGAGTATCTTGTGCAATGAACAAGGAGGCCAGGATCACTAAATTGTAGAAAATGTGTGTGTGAAAACGTAAATTATAACAAGACTGGAATAATAGGGAGGGACCATGTTATGTAAGACTTTCAACATCAAGTGGAGAATTTTATATTTGATCTTGAAGGCAGAGAGGGAACCATGGGAATTAATTGAGCAAAAGGGGTGACGTAGTCAGATCTATACTTTGTCAGAAAGTGACTAATTATCTTAATTATCTCTTATAAGCTAAATTCTGAGAGTTGCAATATACCCATTTGTTCAATAAATAATATTTGCTAAGAATCTACCATATAGAAGACACTACTAAATCCTGGGGATATGAGGGGAAAATAGCAGGCCTTGCACTTAACAGAGCTTATAACTTCTTGAGGAGGATGACATGTGCAAAAATAAGCAAAATGCAAGGTAGGCTATAATGATAGAAGGAACAATTTACATAGAGTATCTTAGAAAGATTAGAGAAGGAAAATGATCATTTTCACTTGGGGATAAGTAGAGCCAGCAGGCTAGGATGAGGCTGGGGGTTAGAGAAAAGTGGAAAGCTCCATGGAAATGATGATGGTTAGATCTGTACATTGAAAAAACCATAAAGATTTCAGTAGGAACAGATGAAGATACATTTCAGGCTTAGAAAAATAGCCTGTCCAAATGTATAAAAATGGGAGAGGGCATATAAGGAATATAAATGTGTAAAAGGGAGAACAATGAAATGAGATTATGGAAAAGTGTTTGGGAGCCAGATTGTGGAAAATATTAAATGTCAGCTTTTAGAGTTGATTTTTTATTTTATAACCAATAGGAATGGAGCCACAAATAAGTTTCTGGAACAGAGGAGTAGCATGGACAGGACATATTTTAAGAGAATTATTTTGGCAACTGTTTAAAAACTATACTAGAAAGGGAAAGAGTGGAGGGATCACAGATGGTTAGGAGACTTTTATAGTGATTCAATTAAGAAGTTTAGAGAACTTGAACCAGATGCTAACAATGAAAGCAGAGAGGGTGAGGATGATGTTGCTAGAGTAGAAAGAGCTGGCCTGGAAATTGTTTTATAGGACTTGGGGTACAAGAAAGAGTTAAGTGTCAAAGATGACTCAAATTTCACTCAAGCCAACTTAACTACCATTAAAAAGAAAGTCGGTGATAGGGAAGATTTATATAAGAAGTTGATGAGTTCATTTGTCTGTATTTTGAGTTTGGGTATCCAGGTAGGACATCCAGGTGGAAATGCATAGGTAATTTCAGGAATTATAGCTTAGAGAGCAAGCAAGCCAGAGTTGGCAATATTTTGAATGTTAATCTAATTCTTGAAAGTATTCAAGTTAATCATGGCTATAGACACTTTTATGAACCTCTAACAATTCTTATAAAGGATAACTCTTTTGCAACACCATGCCCATGAAGTAATTCCTTAGCGACCTTGAAGAATTCATTCTCCTTTCAATAGAGTCTAAATCATATTTATACTCTTTCCCTGAATCATCATTAGTTAGTGTCTGAGCTGGGATCTGAGGCCATTTTCCTGAATCTGAAAATATGGGAGGAGGGGAAATGGAGCTATCCTGGAATCCTGGAAACTTATGTATCTTTCATACCATGATCAACAAATGATAAAGGAAAATATCAGTGTAAATTACTAATTGTTATTTTACTTTGATAGTACTACAACTAACACTGCTGTACCTTTTATGCTGAGAAGTTTTCTCTTTCTTCAATGCAAATCATTTAAAATACACTTTTCTGGGCTTAGTTCTAATGGAAATTGGGACATACAGAGGAAGGGCAGTGAAGTAGAATAAGAAAACTATCTGACACTTACTTCTCATTCCAGTGTGGCTCCAATCCCTTTATCCTCCTTCTAGTTCCACTCAAATGAAAAATTATGGGAAGGGATGTTGATCACTAGACCATCAATTTTTAATTAGAAGCCATTGAATTTCAATATTTTATTATATATTTACTTCTTGATTTTGAAGAGAAATAAAACCAAAGCTCAGAGAGGTTAAATAATTAAATTCTTGCCCTTGGTTGTGCATCTAGTGAGTGTCTGAGTTAAGATTCATTTTCCTGGCCATAGCTCTATCTGCTTGGCCATTCTATCTCTCATAGTCAAAGACAGTAACTTTTATTGGCATTGGTAGCAAGAATTATTGTTGTGTATGTATATTGGGAACCAAACAAGATGGTGGTCAACAAACCAGATGAAACCCCTCCATTTTTGAGCTAAGTGTGGGGGAAATGGTAGCACAGTGGATAGAGCACTAGGTTTAGAGTCAAAAAATTTCATATTTCTGAATTCAAAACTGGAATCAAACCCTTACTAGTTGTATTGACCCTTGGCAAGTCAAATGACTGGAATAAATCCAGTTTGCCTCAGGTTCCTTATATGTAAAATGAAATGGAAAAGGAAATGCTTCTGTATTTTTACCCAGAAAATCCCAAATAGGGTCATGAAGAGATGGACACAATTAAAAAATGACCAATTCCCAACTTCAAACAGAGAGTGGTAGTTTCAATGCTAAGAAACTCTGGTTCAATATTTGGCATGATTTAATCAATAGCAAAGTCACATTTGTCATTTTGAATTATACGGTACTGCTGGTACTAAAAATATGCAACTGTCTTTCTTTTTTGCAGGTCCTGGCCAGCCTGCGTACTGTACGGAATAACTTTGCTGCATTAACCAATTTACAAGACCGAGCACCTAGCAAGTAAGTTGTACTTCCCCCAATTCCCCACTGTACTTTTGAATGAATGTTTTCCTCATTTCCTTGAACCCAAGTTAGAAGATTAGATTTCATGGCATCATTCCATTATTAGCCAACTACTCAAATGAAGTCATATGACAACCATTCCATTTTCTATAAATACTTTGCAGTGATGGCTCCATGGCAGAAGTGGAATAATATGACCTCTGAACCCAGGGATTCCATCTGTCAGCAGTCACTTGGCCTGTTTGTCCTTTGCCCAGTTATTTAAACTCAGGGTAACTTTATATTTCTGACTTGCTATAAATTAACCATTAGTAATTGATCCTTTGAGCCCTCAAGTCAATTCAAAATCAGATGAGCAACATGCATGCAGTTTCTTTTTTTTAATTGTGATTTATATCATATTTTATATTTTATCATGAAATTGCAGGAGAAAGACTGCAGAAAGGCCTTTTAGAAATGATATTTTCTACTGACAATAAAATTCTTTAAAAGTGGAATCAATTTTTTAGGATCAAATGAAAAAATTAGTTTGTATGCCTGAGCTCAAGTTAATTTATATGATTAAAAGATCCATTTTTAAAATGACTTATTATGTAAAGATCAATAAACTAGGAAAAAAATAACAAATGGAAGGTTTTTAAGTTAAACATCTATCTTTAAAGATCTGCCTAAAAAAGGTGAATAGGAAATTAAAATGTTCATCAGATTTATAATTAAAGTTATTGTAGTTTCATGTTTGAGTTATTTCTTACTTCCTAAAGTAAGTATTCTAATGAGATAAACCACATTCTCTTAGAAAAAATGAAAATTAATCCTGACTATCAGAGTTTACAATTACATTCCTTTCTGTAACAGAGAAGTGAAGTCTTTGTAGTTGTCACCAGTGTTACTAGTAGCTTACTCCTCAAATGCCACGTACAGAGAAAAGATAGACAAAGAATATTTTGTGATTGTTAGATATTAGCCAACCAGTAATTAAAACATTATATGGAACTTGAAGGCCTGTGATGTATGATTTATATAATAATTATTAACACACATATACCATCCTTTGGAGGCCACTTAAAGGTTTGAAATCTGGGAAATCAGAGGGTTTCCTACCCATCCTTGTAAGCAAATGGAAAATTTAAGATTAGTGTACTGTCTGAAGCCTCACCATGATCAAGAAAGTAATAACTTCCCAATTTTGCTAAATGCTAATGTTTTATTGTTTTTTGAGTTATTTCAGTTATGCCCAACTCTTCATGACCCCATTAGGGATTTTTTTGGCAAAGATATTGGAGTGGGTGACCATTTCCTTCTCCAGCTCATTTTACAGATAAAGAAATTTTAGCAAAATTAAGTGACTTGCCTAGGGTCACAGAGTTATTAAGTGTCTGAGGCCAGATTTGAACTCAGGAAGATAAGGTACTTTATCAATTGCTCCATGCAAATATGATGTTAATTTTTTTTAAAAAATTCCATTTCAGAAACTCATATCACATAGTGTGGGAATTAAGAAATTTACAAATGCTTTTAGACTAGCTTCAATCATGTGGTTGAGGGAAAATCGTCATAGACAGGAAAATCTTGATTCAAGTTCAGTTATGTTTAGTAACTGTATAACCTTGGATAAATCCATTAACTTTTATGTATCTCACTTTCTTTATCCATAAAATAAGGAAGTTAGACAAGATCAGAGATTCTGAATCTATTTTGTTGTTGTTGTCTTGGTAGTATGATCCCTTTTAGCAGTGTAGTAACTGTGGACTCCTCAGAGTATTTTTAAATGAAAAAAAAAAAAATACAGAGGATTTTAAAAGAAAGTAACTATATTGAGATACAATCTTAAAAATTTTTTACAAACAAACAAAAACTAAGTTCATGGACCATGTTAAGAAACCTGGAACCAAACGATGTCTTAAGTTCCTTTCTGATTCTGAAATTTCATGAAAGCTTATCGTTAGACAAATGATAGATCTTCCAGCTGCGGAAACATGATGGCCCCTAGACTTTTTTCTTAAAAGATGTTTGAATACTTATATTCCATAAACCAGAAGTTTGGATGGTATTTCAGTTCCCATCTGTATTACAAGGACATAAAAATTTAAATACAGAGGTACAACTTCTGAGTCTGGGCCATAAACCTACAATGGACCTAAATCCCCTTGGATTAATTTTAAAATCAAGTTGGCTTCTAAGACAAATGAATATTTGCATTAGACTTTTTATGTCTTTCCATGAAAAGACCTCAACCTGTCTTAGAGCTGTTATCTAGATTGATAAGAAATCACAGACTCTCACACTGTCAGAGATGGATTGCCAGCTGCACCACATGGCAGAGTTTCCAAGTTGTTCTTGCCACCTGTTGGCCCAGAGAGGTTAACCATTAGCTGCGTCATTGGAATGTTTCAACTATACCCCTGGATTCCACAGACAGTGAGAACTGTGATGTTCTCCCTTGTCTCATCCAACTTCTGAGTATGCAGGAAGGAAGTCCAGGAAGCCTGAAGTGATAACATTAAATAGTACTAAGGTTAATTTTTTAGCTTTCTTTCTGTTATTTTCTTCATTCTTTCCTTGTCTTGGTAATAACAGTTTTTTATGCTTTAAAAAATTCTTTTCATGGAAGTCTGACTGTTGTCTGGTGTTGGGTTTCAGTATAAACTTGGATTAAGGGAGGTTTAAGTTAGATTTTGTTGTTATTGTTGTTTCCCAAAACTGCTTCCAAATAGAAATGAGTTTCACGTCATTTTCCAAAAAAGATATGTGACCATGATTCAAAAGATCAACTTAGGTGACATCCTGAAATGTTGAAATATCAGGTGATTAAGTACTCACATTCCCTATGGTCTCAGTTAGGAGTTTTATTTTAAAGAGAGAGCAGATAGCCAATAATTCCATTTTTTCCTACATATAAACTAATTATTCAAAATGTGTTTAGTTTAAAAACATGTATAGTCCTTTTCTTAGAGGAAACCATCTCTCTTTTTTTTTTTTTTTTGACTAATGAAAGAGTAGTGAAAGAATATCCATTGTTTCAGAAGGAGAAGTTGTTGACCTGACTTAGGCAAGCAGGTAGAGTGACAGATTTGGAGTCCAGAAGATCTGATTTCAAACCTACCTCAAATACTAGTTTTGTGACCCTGAGCAAAATACCTTCTCATAGCCTCAGTTTCTTCATCTGTAAAGTGCAGACAATTATAGCACCTACCCTAGAAAGTGATAGAAATCAAATGAGATCATATAATGAGACCTTAAATCTCATTAGATATGTTAGCCACTATAATGCATTACCTCTTGCATCAGTCAAATATATTTCAAAGAAATAGGAGAAGTCCCATATTTGGGAATTCATAATATACTTTAAATCAGATTTCCAAGTCACTTTTTTTTTTCTATTTGACAAATAGATTTCCACTAGTGGCATTTGTTATTTCATATGAAACTAAGGAAACTATCAGAAGTAAATCTAGGTATATGTAACAGAATTTTTATTTATGTCAAAATTAAATCAAATAAAATTTAAAAGGAAGTATAGTACTCTATAGATGAGGGTTTACATGAATTATGAGAAAAGATCTCCTGAAAATAGGGCAGAGTAAAGTTCTTGTACTGTTGCCCTATTTTCTAGTTATAATTCTTCTAGTATTCACCAAAAGCTTTCCTCAGACCAACCCTGTGGAACTAGGTAGTTCCTGTATTGTGATCCCTACTTAATGGATGAAGGGACTAAAGTCTATGGATTTCAATGAAAGGAATGACCCATAGTGTCAGACGATGCATCCTGGTCTTTTGACACGAAGTCCCATGCTCTTCCTCATCCACTTCATGCCTTCTGACATAGGATACTTTGCAAGAGTATATTTAGTAGGGTCTTCATATCAGATTCTTGATTTTAGCCCTGTTCAGATGGTCACAGAAAGATTGGCAATATCAATTGTGGTGGTCATAGTCATTTTTAGTCACATCTGACTTCATGATCTTCCTTGAGGTTTTTTCTTTTTTTCTTTTTTTTTGGGAGGGGGTGTTTGTTTTTGGTTTGCCATTTTCTTCTCCAGCTCATTTTACAAATGAGGAAACCGAGGCAAACAGAGTTAAATGACTTGCCCAGGATCAAAAAGCTAGTAAGTCTAGATTTGAACTCAGGTCTTTCTGACTCTGACTCTAGCCCAGTACTCTAGCTACTGTCTCCCCTTGCTGCCAGCAATGCCAGTAGCTAGTAGAAAATGTCCACTAACCTATCTAGTGCTTCATTGTGGTCTGTAGAGGTGACTCCAAGTTCTTAAAGCCTATAGAAGCAGAGCACAAGTTCTAAAGATCTTTCCAAGCTGGATAAATATTAGTGTGGGCCCAGAAATAGAGTATGTCCACTTGTCACTCAATAGTTAGTCTGAATTCAGAGGGTATCATCACAAGGTGAGTGGTCCCTGGTGATAAATTTATCACGTTTTAAGGGATTGTAGCTCTTTTATTGGCAGAGGTATTCACTTTTGCAAAACCTTGTGTTCCAATTTCCTCTCTCTCTCCTCCCCATTCCCAAGGCAGCAAAAAATCTGATATATATGATTTATTATGAGAACAATGATAATCGATTACATTCATATACCACTAGTAATTCAGCCATTCCCCGATGAGCATCCTTTAAACCATGAAATTTAAAAAAATGATAAGTATTTAAGATTTTAAATTTTAATCAATATGTTTAACTTTAAATTTAAATGTTAAACTCTTTTATTTTAATATCTTAAATCTTTTAATTTTGGTAGTATTTCAATGGACCACTAGGTGGCATCATAGTGCACAGGAACAGCACCTGGGTTGGGAATCTCAGCTTCCTGAGGTCAAATCTGTCTTTAGACAATTACTAATTGTATGAACCTGGGCAAGTCACTGCACTCTGTTTGCCTCAGTTTCCTCATCTGTAAAATGGATGTAGAAATAAAAGACAAACCTCTCCAATATCTTTGCCAAGAAAACTCGAAATGGAATCACAAAGAGTCAGACATAACTGAAAAGTCTGAACAACAAAAATTGATTTTCTTTCTTATCCTATATATTTTCTTTTGTGAATCTAAAAACATTGTTCAGAGAAAGGGTTAATAGGCTTCATCAGACTATCAGAAGGGCCTAGGATATAACAAAGGTTAAGAATAGCTGCCCACTATGAGACGTTGTCTCTCTAATCAAGCTGTGCTTTCAATTTGAATTATATTTAATAACTTCCCTGGAATGGATCCCTCTCCTAGATTTAGCACAGTGTTCTGTATACAGCAGGCATTAATAGATGTTTAATAACTTAATGAATGAATACACATTAATATCAAAGCAGTAGTGAAAATTTACAGAGAAAAAAGGAAATTGCTTATTACCAGAAAGTAGTGTAGAAACATTCTGCGGCCTGCTCTCTTTTTATATAAATAGAAATTCTAGATTTTCTTCAGAAAAAAAAATCTAGAAATGTTTCTGCTGCCTCAATTGAATGCAGTTTAATAAACATTTATTATAGAACTAAGCCAATGATAACAATTTTTTCCTCCAACAAGTCTTTAGATGACAAGTACAGTAGCTTTTGATTTACCCCATATGTCAAGCATTATAAGACCTAATATTTTCCTATTTTCTCATGCTAACATGAATTGCAGTGTAGAAATCAAACAGAGACTTTACTGATTACAAGAGAAATATAATTTAAGTGAGTCTATATATTCTAATCCCAGTTTATATATGCTAACCTAAAAACAATTCTTAAACTAAAATACCATCATTGAAATAACTTGGAGAAGACACATTGCCTTTTAACACACATTTAATCCTTAATTTTGTTTTTTTTCTCCCAGAAGATCACCCATGTGCAACCAACCATCCATCAACAAGGCAACTATAACAGGTAAGATTGATTTCTTTGGCTATAATATAGATTATGTAGAAAGAAATTTGACCTCCCAAAGTCTGGTGTAAAATTTTTTTAAACTTGAATTATGCAACAATTCTTGAAAATTAAAAGCAAAAAGCTGCTTCCTTCTTGCTTTATTATTTTTATTATTATTATTATTTACTATTTGAACTGCTTGAATTATTTTCTTGGGAGGTGGTATTTAGGAATCCTTGTTCACTGAAATTCTTTATATGTGTACTTTTATTTTTCCTTTCATATTGATATAATTGCTGCTGACTTTCCAACAGATGTATTTTGAAAGACAGAATTAGTCTTGAAAATGATAGGTCCAGTCTTGGTGTCATTGTATATACATATGTATTGAACTATGAGGAATTTTAGCTTAATGAAAGTATATGAGCAAAAAAGTTGGTGTGTCAGAAGACAAATGTCCTTCTTTTTGATGTTTCCCTGCTATATTAATGATATCGAATTTCTGAGTAGTAAAAGGTAATTTTTTAGATTGTTCTGGGTTTGTATCTTTAGAGGTTAAGAGCAATTTAATCTATAAACAAATTTAAAGTTGGTGATATTTTAGTGTACAACTATGAAATAGCATTTTATTATCTGCCAAGTATATATTATGTGAGAGCCTTCATTCAAATATATCTCTGACCAAGTATGGGTTGATCAGAAGCCTTTTCTAGTTCTTTCATTTTGAAGTTCTTGTTAAGTTATAAAACTTGAAGTTTTTATTATTTTCTTTTGCTATTAAAATTTATGGAATAATATCATTTTTTGCTATATGTTATAGGTTTCAAATCATAGCATTTATACTTTACTGTACTTAGGAGAAATTTATATTTATAGCAAATATAAATTTAAAAAAATGAATCCAAGTGAACCTTCTTGTTTTGTTTTGGCTTTTTATTTTTGTCATTTTTAAGGAGGAACAGTAATTATAGGCATCAAGGACACATTATTGAGATAGAATACAGAAGTCCTTCCCATTTGCTAAAGAATAATTGTGTAGATTACATGGTATAGTGAAAAGAATGCTGAATTTGTGATTCAAGGGCTTAATTTCAAATCCCAACTTTCTTGCTTATTACTTCTTATGTGACTTTGAATAATTTATTTCATATATGGGGGTCTCAGTTTTCTTATTTTCAGAATGAGAGGATTGTATTAGATGACCTTGAAGACCGTTTCTGGCTCTAAATCCATGGCCCTTTGGTTGTTAGGAATTAATTACTCATGTGGCTTCTTCACTGGAACCAAGGAGAGACTGGAAACTTAGCTACTAACTGAATGCTCATTGCAGGAATATGTGATAGACAAGAAGAAAACCGATTAATATTCCAGAGTAGCCTCTGGTTTCTCTCTCTCTCTCTCTCTCTCTCTCTCTCTCTCTCTCTCTCTCTCTCTCTCTCTCTCTCTCTCTCATGGTCTCAGGTACATTGGACTTAGCCTTGTAAAAGAAGCCTATTCATTATGTTGTTCTGGAGATGCTTCTATCACTGCTGTGAATTTACTGTGATCCTGGCCATAGCTAACTTTCCATTTGGTAGGGGAGGGATACAAATAATATTTCCCACTGTATGACTTAAGGGATCGAGTCCCCTCATATCATACCCCTAAATTCTCTTCTGAGGTAAAATGTGAGGTGATTGTTACATGTATTCAGTCATATATAACTTAGGGTGAATGAAGGATTTGAAAGTAAGCTTTGTTAGGAGCTAGAAAATATTAGAGGTATTTAAAAGATTAAGCTTCCCTTATGTGTTTTAAAATATTATTATTATTATTTATTAAGTATTACACATGGCAAACATACTTTTGTAGAAAGCAAGCTATCCCTGTGTTGGCCTAGAATAGGAGCAAAAAATTAAAGTACATTTTGAAACATGAGAGGGCAGCAAAGAATAACTATTGGTGGTTGTTCTAAATGGCACGGAACAATGCCAACCTGATTTCAAATTGTTCCCTTAATTCTTTGAGGCCAATTTTTTTGAGCATTACTTTTTTGATTGATTTTAACCAATAAAAATCATTATTTGTACAGTCTACATTATCCTATGATGTGATTATTAATATGACCTTTAAGATAACAAACTAGTCCCAAATATATTATTATTTACACCTTTCTTCATTATCAGATTTTAGAATAGAAAGACTCTGGAGAGTTTTTAGTCTAAGGGCTTATAACATAATGGTTTGTGTGCATGGGTAGGTGGGAATTTCGATGGGGGAATAGTTGCCAGTTTATGAAGCCTATGGAACCATCTCTGAATAATGTTTTTAAATACATAGAATAAAAATAATAGGCTTTCAAAGGAAATCAATTGTGTTAAGATTAAGTTATCATATATGTGTGTATATATATATGTGTATGTGTATATATATATATTTAAGTTTATGAATCCTAGGTTAAGAACCCTTAATCTAATCCATACTTTCATTTTATTGATGAGAACACTGAAAGCCATAAAGGATGAATTTCAGCATAACTAGTTAGTGGCAAAACCAGGAAGAGAGTTCAGGTTTACTAATTCTGAAGCTATGGCTGTTTGCCCAGCACTAGGCTTCCTCTGTTTAAAATATTTCTAAATATTAAGATAAATAAATAAAATATAAAAATAAAAACATTTCATAGATTAAGAGGAATCATATTATGGAACCTATTAGAACCTGCTTTAAAGAAATGAATCGGTGCATCATTATGTTGTTTGAGAGCAGTGGATTAATGAAAATACTTGGTTCTAAATGTGCAATATTATTTGTGGACTCATTGACTTAGAGCTAGAGGGTACTATTTAATCCAACCATCTAATTTTGCAGATATGGAAATGAAGTCCTTGAGAGATGAAAGGATTTATATAAGATCACATTGCTAGTTAGTAACAGAAAAAAGTTGAAAACATAGGTCTCAGAATGATTCATAGTATAGTAATTTTTCTGCTACATTATGTTGATTCAAATTAGAACAGAGTCCTTTATAGTTATGTTTCTCAGATCTTACAAAACACTGTTGCCTTGTAATTTATGTAAAAGTGCCTTATATACATGTTATTCACTTTAGACCCTTGAAGAACTAAGAAAAAAATATTCAAACAATATACGTGTGTGTATGGAGAGAGAGAGAGAAAGAGAGAGAGAGAGAGAGAGAGAGAGAGAGAGAGAGAGAGAGAGAGAGAGAGAGAGAGAGAGAGAGAGAGGGAGAGGGAGAGGAGATGAAAGCAGAGATTAGAAAGGTTGGAGTTGGGAAGAGCCAGTATGTGCAATCCCAATGCTCAGCTTTTGACCTTTAATATGTTTTTTCCACAGGGAATATAAATATATGATTTCTCACTCTTCACTGGTATAGGAAGTTAGAATATACAGTAACAAGTATGTCAAACATAATAGAAGGTTTGTAGATTTAGAGCTGTATTTGACTTAATTTTAATCCAATTCCTGCATTTTCTCTTTTTATATTCTCCTTTGTGAATATAGAGCATAGGATCATCCCAGCTCTAAGAAGGTAGGGAACTTCACAGACTCTAATCCAATACCTTCATTTCATAGATGATGAAATTGAAGATAAATTATCTACTCAGAGTCATACAGGTAGCAATTATATCAGAGGAGAGATTTGAAAACACCTCCTCTGAATCTGGAGCTAGAATATGTTCCAAGGTCACTCCAAAATCTATCTATTCTCCCTAGTCCTTTTTTTGAATTACTACATTACAAAACACCTTTTAAACATCTCCACCAGGGTAGTTTAATCATTTTTTTTTTCAAATTTAACGTATCCAATATAAAACATAGTATTAAGATAGGTTCTTCATTGAAGTTAAATAGTGCAACTGACCCTAGATTCTTAACTATACCAGCGGATAAAAAGCACTAGCATTTTCCAGTAAACTGGTAAAATGCGAGTTTGGGATCTGGAAATGTACTTTATATCTTTAATTAGGGGAGGAGCCTAGTTACACACAGATGGACTGACAGATTCAGAGTAAGGTGCTTCTTTGGCCATAACTACTCTGGAACACCATCTTTCAAGTCATGAATGGCTTGTAAATCTGTATCAGTAGAGGAAGTATTCATACCAATGAAACCACGGAGATTTGAAGTATAAAGCTATTATTATATTATTATGTATCCCTCTTTCTCATCCCTCCCTCAAGGATAATCTTGGTGTGATTAAAAAAAATACTCAAAACCTCATGTTTTCATAGCACTTCCCCAGAACAGCTTAAGGAAGTAAGTAGTGCAAGTATCACTTATCCCTATTTAACAGATGAGGAATCTGAGACTCACAGAGATTACGTGACTTGTTTTGATAATATAGCTAATGTCAGAACCAGGAACCCAATTCTGGTACTTGTTCCACTGCATCACACTATCTGAATATATGATAGTAAAATGAGATCAGAGATGAAAAGATAGGATAATAATGAATTCAATGGTAAATATGTAAGAGAGATTCTCAGGAAATTTTGTAAAAAGAGAATACATGAGCTATCATGATGCTATATTTGAAGGACTTAGAGCTAAAAGGACACAGAGACAAACTAGCGCTGTGAAAGCCTCATTCCAAGTGGCACCAAATACCAGCAACCATTCAATCCAACAAGAATTTATTAAGTTTCTACTGCTGTTTGTCAAATACTCTGCTAGGTCTGAGGGATTACTTCAGAAAAAGCAGAACAATTCTTGCCCTGAAGCTGCCAGCATTCAATTGGAAGGAAACAATGTATATTTAGGCTTACTTTTTGGGTTAAATTCCTGTCACAAAAAACTGATGAATATAGGATGTGCTGGGGTTTAATTGTTTTTGTTGTAATTACAATTAAGGAAGCAGTTTGGAAAGAGACCTGATTTCTTTTTTTATAATAGTTTTTTTTTTCAAAATATATGCAAAGTTAGTTTTCAGCATTCACTCTTGCAAAACTTAGTGTTACATATTTTTCTCTCTCCCTCCCCATCTCCACCCCTCCCCTAGACAGCAAGTAATGCAAATATAGATTAAATATATGCAGTTCTTCTAAACATATTTCCACATTTATCATTCTGCACAAGAAAAATCAGAATAAAAAAGGAAAAAATGAGAGAGAAAAACAAGCAAGCAAACCACCACAACAAAAAAGATGAAAATACTATGTTGTGCTCCACACTAAGTCCCCAATTAAAATTGGATTACAATAAAAAAGAGTTTGTACAAATAAAACCAACAGAAACAAGATTAAAAGGGAAGCACAAAGCTGTAGAAAAAATCTTTACAGCCAGTATTTCTGATAAAGATTTCATTTGTAAAATGTATAAAGAATTGTGCCAAATTTATAAGAATACAAGTCATTCCCCAATTGATAATAGTCAAATTTTTTTTCAGATAACAAAATTGAATCCATCTATAGTTATATGAAAAATTGCTCTAAACCACTATTGATTAGAAATGCAAATTAAAACAAGTCTGAAGTACCACCTCACACCTCTCAGATTGGATATTTTGACAGGAAAAGATCATGATAAGTGTTGGAGGGTATGTGGGAAAACTGGGACACTAATATATTATTGGTGGAGTTGTGAACTGATTCAAACCATTCTGGAAAGTAATTTGGAACTGTGCCCAAAGGGTTATCAAACTGTGGGTACTCTTTGATCTCTCTTTCTGGATGCAGATGATTCTCTCCATCACAAGTCTATTGAAATTGACCTGAACCACTTCATTTTTGAAAAGAATCAAGTCCATCACAGTTGATTATCACATAATCTTGTTGCTTGTTGCTTCTCTTGGTTCTACTCACTTCACTTAACATCAGTTCATGTAAGTCTTTTCAGGGTTTTCTGAAATCATCCTGCTGATCATTGTTTATAGAACAATGATTTTCCAGCCATTATGGGCATTTATTAAGTTTCCAGTTCTTTGCTACTATAAAAAGGGCTGCTACAAACATTTTTGCACATGTGAGTCCTTTTCCCTTTTTTATGATCTCTTTGGGATACAGACTCAGTAGAGATACTTCTGGATCAAAGAGTACCCACAGTTTGATAACCCTTTGGGCACAGTTCCAAATTACTTTCCAGAATGGTTTGAATCAGTTCACAACTCCACCAATAATATATTAGTGTCCCAGTTTTCCCACATACCCTCCAACACTTATCATGATCTTTTTCTGTCAAAATACCCAATCTGAGAGGTGTGAGGTGGTACTTCAGACTTGTTTTAATTTGCATTTCTAATCAATAGTGGTTTAGAGCAACTTTTCATATAACTATAGATGGATTCAATTTTGTTATCTGAAAAAAATTTGACTATTATCAATTGGGGAATGACTTGTATTCTTATAAATTTGGCACAATTCTTTATACATTTTACAAATGAAATCTTTATCAGAAATACTGGCTGTAAAGATTTTTTTCTACAGCTTTGTACTTCCCTTTTAATCTTGTTTCTGTTAGTTTTATTTGTACAAACTCTTTTTAATTGTAATCCAATTTGTCCATTTTGTCTTTCATAATGTTCTCTAGTTTTTTGGTCATAAATTCCTCCTTTCTCCAAAGATATGTTATGTTAGCCAGCCTGAGAGGTGTGAAGAGGTACCTCAGAATTAGAGACCTGATTTCTAAAATTAGAGGACTTCAGTTCAAATCCAACCTCTGACTCTTACTACTTGTATAACCTCATCAAGTTACTTCATGAGCTCAGACTGAAGTTACTTCATCTATAAAATGAGGAAGTTGGGCCAGATGGCTTTTAGGTTCCCTTGCAATTTTCATCTATGATTATTGTCATATCTTGATTTGTGGGGACAGGAAATATATTCTATGGTTTTTAAGCGGAAGGAGCTAACTTTTAGAATAAATGCAAAAGGAAGAATCTTTTTGTTTTTGAAATTGCACTCACAAATCATGTGATTTGCTAAAATGCATAAATACTTCCACAGAATACACTATTTATTAGTTATATTTCTAATATTTTGCAGAAGCAACTCCATTTAATTTACCAATAAAATTTTTCTACTTTTTTCTTGAAAAACTCTGATGATATTTTGGGGAAATAAAGTTACATTAATTAGAAAATACAAAACAAAAAATTTAGTGACTTCTTGACCAGGAAGCAAATGCCCATAAGAGTTTTAGGAAAATCTTTTTTTCCCCCTATTTTATGTCTCAACTATTTAAACATTTGGTGAGGGTTGGGAAGAAGAGCAGCAAAGCTTTCATATAATAATAAAAAGGGCAGCAGATTTTCAAGAAAGAAAAAAAAGTCATAGATATAATCAAAGTAGAATATTGTATATCACTTTAAAAGAGAAGTGTTAGTAGAACTCCTAACATTCAACACTTATTGAGCAACCCTTGAATATATATAGAAAATGAATTAATTAATTCAGAGTAAAGCATTTTTTAATTAACTTGTCAAAGAATTTCCTTAATCTAATGCCAAAAGAATCAAATCTAAGATTCTTTCAGGTGCAAATTCCTCTGAGCTTTATGTTTGATAACTGATTTGAGATTATCATGAAGTGGTCACTTATATTTGAATTTGGATTATTCAGAGTTATAATTATGTAAAATATGGTAATTAATTCCAGTGTAATGGAAATATGCAGTATGAATTCAAATAATATGAACACTTCATGATATTAATTATTTACACTAATTGGGACTGAGCTCTAACAGAGTTTTGTTACGAGAGACAGTATGGATAAAGCACCTGGATTTGAATTCTAAACTAGGCTCTGGTATTTACTAGCTTATGCTAGCTACGTACAACTCCCATTATCCTGAGTCATAGTTTGCTGAACTATAAAATGGGAATGATAACACTTATATTTCCTGCCTGATAGGATTGTTGTGAGGAAAATAGTGTTTTTTTAAAAAAATTTATGGAATAAGACAAGCATTTCTATAACAAAGTACATTTTAAGGCATGAAATACCATGTTAAATATGAAAAGATATTGTTGGTTAGTTATTTGGGGCAGGTGATTCTTTTTGGAATGGAAGATGGAAGCTTTCTGCACTTTAGTTCTTTGATAAGTTTCTTCATGAAACATTACTGCTCTCCCTTGAGCAAATCTCTGTGACTGGGGACTGTGGTTGGGGAGACCATGGTATAAATGCATGCTCATTGACAGAAGACAGTTAGTAAACCAAAGTCATTGACACTTATTGAGAAGAAAAACAGGAGCAGCAACTTTATGGAACTATTGAGTAAACATAAAATAAAACCACATTCCTATGTCATTTAGTTCAGTATCAAATAAAATAGGAATCCTCTGGGATCTATTGTGCCATGTTGTTTTATCTCATCTTAAAAACTACTAGTGAGGTAGATTGTAATAGAAAGAAAGGCAATTCTGTACTCAGAAGATTTGGGTCTTAGCCCCACATCCAGCAGTTATTAGAAAGCTAAGTGAATATCAGCATTCAATTCTTCCTTCCAAGTCTTTTTCTGTAAAATGGAGATATATATTTTCTTTTATTCATTTCATAAGGTAAGAATCAAATGAGATATATGTCAGATAAATTGTAAACGTTTATATAAATATGGATGATTAGGTTGTGAACTATTATTTACTCTAACTTAGCTTTTTTGCCTTTGAGATTTAGCACTACACTAGGAGGTCTTATGTCATAGTGCACATGTGAAGAACTTTACAAACTTCTGATGATTGTGATTATGTTTTCATGTCTGTGTTTTGAAATTTTGGTTTATGGGAATAGCTATCCAATCAGTTCAACTAACACTAAAGAAACTTATGTTGTCTTCAAGTTTCTATACTACTTTCTAGGGATATAAAACCAAAAGTGGGCCCTGTCCTCATGGAAATTACATTCTACTAGTAGACTGTAATATGTACATAGATGAGAAACTACAAAATGTTTATAAGGGGAAGACAACACTGATTACTATGGTCATTAGCAAAGGCTTTGGATAGAAATGGCATCTGTAACCATGAAATAAAACATTTGAACCATTTGATTTGAACCATGAAGTAAAACAAAGATTTGAGAGACAGAGATATAGGAGGAAAGGAGTGGGAAACAGCTTTCCCCTTAAAGGCATGGAGGTAAAAAAACAGAATGTCAATGAGTTCAGGAAACAAAAAGAAGAATGTTTGACTAGAATGTAGATAATATATAGGGAAATAAAATGAAATCAGTGTGGAAAGTAGTCTGGAATCAAATTGTAAAGAGATTTAAATGCAAAGTTGAAGAGTTTTATTTTAACTTAGCTATTCCAAGGGAGTCATCGAGGATTCTTTAACAAGGAAGTATCAGGGAGTGATCTATTATGTGTAGGATGGATTAGGGAGGTGAAAGTCTGAAGCTGGGGGACCAAAAGGAAAGTGCTACAATGGTGCAGGCAGAGATGATGGGGTCCTAAAGTAGCGTTGTGCCCAGATGAGTAGGGACAGATTCAATTGCTATTATTTCAGGTAGAATGGACAAAATTTGACAATTGATTATACATAGATGATGAGTCAAAGATCAGAGTTAATGATTACTCCAGAGATGTACTCTTGGTATCTAGAAGTATAATAATACTCAATTAAAACAGAAAAGTTTGGAGGAAGGGTCTGTTGGGGGATAGTGAAGACACAAAGAAGGCAGTGTTCTAATATGTTGTTTGAGATGTCTGCAGGACACCTAGGTGGAGATGTCAGAAGACTACTGGTAATATAGGAATAGAGCTCAGAAAAAAGATCAGGGCTAGATGTTGAGATCTGGGAATCATCTGCATGGAGATGATAAGAAGAATAAGGTTTTATCTGTGCATTCTTGAGCTTGTGACTGAACAGTTTATAATTTCATTTTTTTAATCAGCTTCCTATTTACTGATTGACTAACCACAGACACTACTTAGCTTAGGGGCCTGGGCTTTGCCCCAGTTGATACTTTTGCTATACCTTCTGGATGACACAAAGTTAGAACATGGCCTTGGTAGGCCTAAAGTCCTTCAGTGCATTCATTGTAACCACTGGCTTATTGTGCAAGCTGAGAAGGCACCAAGACTTCCTGTACAATGTACATGGTGACTTCTAACCTCTACTTAACAAAATGAGGCAGTTGGGATAACTGAAATAATATGTACAAAATTTTTGAGATTATTAAAAATATATACAAGATGATAATATTATCATTGTTATTCCCGTCATCATCTCCGTCATCACCATCGTCATTCAAAACATGTGTCTGGTTCTAATTGGAGGAGCTTATCCTCTCCTCCTAGACACAAAGAAAGAAAATTAAGTATCATTGCCTGCTCTCTGTGGAGGGGGCAGTTTGGGAAATTTGATGTTTAGTTACTGTGTACTTTTTGTCTTCTCTGACGTAGTACGGAGTGCTTAAAAAAAAAAAACTGCATTCTTTAATCTCTCTTTTATCCACAAAATTTCCCACCCTTTTTTATTTCTTACAAAGTATTCTGCACATACAACATGCTGAGAAACACAATGACTGTGGTGGGGCAAAACAATTCATATGGTTCTTTGTCCAAGTTTTTTTTTTTGTCTTTTTTTCCTGATGTTTTCAGTATTCTCACAATGATTGATGTTTGCATTAAAAATTTAACTGTATAAAGAAATAGGGAAGCTCACTCTCTTTTTTCACTATCTTAGAAATACTGGAAATAGCCAATTGGCTATATTAAATTTTTTTTGCTTTCCTTCCTTCCTTCTTTCCTTCCTTCCTTCCTTCCTTCCTCCCTTCCTCCCTTCCTTCCTTCCTTCCTTCCTTGACTGTAGTAGGGCAAAACAATTCAAATGATTCTTTGTCCAATTTTTTTTCCTGATGTTTTCATTGTCCTTCCAATGACTGATGTTTGCATTAAAAGTTTTAATTGTATAAAGAAAGAGTGAGTCTCATTCTCTTCTTTCACTACCTTAGAAATGCTGGAAACAGCCAATTGGCTATATTAAGCTTTTTTGTTTGTTTGTTTTCCTTCCTTCCTTCCTTCTTTTTTCCTTTCTCCTTTTCTTTTGTCTTCTTTCTTCCTTCTCTCCCTTCTTCTGTCCCTCTCTTTCTCTTTTTCCTCCCCTCTCTTCCTCTCCCTTTCTGCCTCTTTTACTTTTTTCTTTTAATTTTCCCTCTTTCTCCCCTCCCTTCTTCCTTTCCTTTCTTTCTTCTTTTTTCTTCCTTCTTTCTTTTCTTTCCTCCTTCTAAAATGATAAACTTTTGTCTCTGAAGTCATTTGCTTGTAGTTTACCTTTCTCCTCTTCTCTGGAGAGAACCCTACATCTGCCAGGCCATATAAAACAATCAATTCAAAGAGCAAGACATATTTAGCTTGAAGAAGGGAAAACTGAAGAGAAGCATGATTGTTTCCCAAATATTTGAAAAGCTATATAGAAGAGGGATTAGATTTGGCCTCAAAGGGTAAAACTAAGACAAGTGAGTGGAAGTTATGGACAGGTGGCTTCAAGTAAAGACTTTGTGCTATTATCAAAGGAATTCATGTTTCGGAAAATGGGTTTGAACTGGATGGCATCTGGTTTAGCTATTTTTGCTCTAGTATTTAGTGATTCTCTGTGTGCTTTGGGTTGGGTGGGGGAAAGGAATGAGGGGGTGGTGGTAAAGAAAGAGGTGGAGAGAGGAAAGGAATACAAATCTCAAACCCTTCAGAGATTACATGACATCTCAAGGTCTCTTCCAAATACAGGATTCTCTGATTTTGAAATCTTCTCTCCTGACATATATATGTCAGCATAACTGCAGCTGTCCCCCCACCTACCAACTATAACCATTGTGGGAGATAATATTGGAATAAGCCATCCTCTTCAAATACTGAGTACTCCAGAGGTTGCAACATTTTTGGAGAACTGACCAAAGCAAGACTTCTTGCTCAATTTCTAGGGTCACTTGAGTTGCTGGAAATGATAATCCTGAGATCAGTTCACTAGTTGACTTGATTAGCCCAAGTGAAGATTGTTATTTATTTATTTACTTATTTATTTTGTCTTTTAAAGCTTGGGAGTTGGTGAACAGTTTTGTACTTTACACTTATTTCAACCCTTAAAGGATCAGGGGACTGCAGACCTTGAGTTAGAAAGTACCTCATAATCAAACCTCCTCATTTTACAGATTTTACTGAGACACAGCAAGCTGAAATTACTTTCTCAGGGTCACATAGATATTGGAAGCAACACAGGCAGGAATCGTTCATTTTACAGATGTTCAAAGGATCATAAATATAGAGTCATGAACCTTACTAGTCTACCTCCCTTTACAGATAAAGAAACTGAGGCACAGAGAGATTATGACTTGCCCCAAAATCACACAGCTATAATTTGACCCCAGCACCTCTGTCCCCAATTTCAGCATACTTTTCACTCTATCTAGACTTCCTCTATGAAAGCAGATAACAAACCTTCCATACAATTACTCAGTAAATAAGGCTGTATTGATAAGCCACTGTTCTTAGCTAGGTTGCCCTCAAACTGACTGACACATGAAGGTTGCCCTTGCTAGATGCAGAACCATCCCATCTTGATATATAGGATTCAAATTCATTTAATTTACCAAGGATTCTTTTAGTGCTTTTTGAGCCTGACACTATGCTAGACATTGGAGGTATAAAGACACCAGAAAGATGTGTGTTAAGGAGAAGAGGGGGTCTATATCGTCTTGAACTTTACAGTTTTTTCCTGAAGATGTGCCAGAATTTATGCTCTCCAGTCCTAGCCTCTGCAGACCAAGGATCACCTCCATTTCAAGTTGAGGCCTTGTCTTTCTTCTCATGGAGTATGTACCTCAGCATCTTACATGTGTTTATGATTGTTTCTTTTGGTCTCGCCCTGTCTGGGCATGAAACTTCCAAGGCTACTTTCTTGCTTCACCAACCCCCAAATGTAACCACCCTTGACATGCACACTGTGAATAGTTTTATTGTTCAAACTTTAAGGTTTTTAATTCTGTTGTCTATTGCTATTATTTTTGATGCAATACCACATGGATATCTTTCTTCTTAGAATGTAAACAGGGATGTCTATATAACTCAGCTAGAAATGTTGGGACTCAGCAATAAAATATTTGCTTTAATTAGACTTTCTGATTAATTTTGTGATGTTTATATAGAAAGAGCCAGAATTCTCCTTCCTCTGAAATGAGACACTACCCTTGTTTGGGAATTCTTCTTGGGAATTCTGATGGTTCTTAAGGTATGAGGGAAAAAACAGGAGGTTTAGAATCATAAGGTCTGGTTTCAAATTCAGCCATTTAGCATCATTGTGTCCTTAGGTAGGTTACAATATAGAACTCTGAATCTCAGTTGCCTTATCTGCATAATAGAAATATAATACTTTCATTACTTCTTTCACAGTCATTTTGAGGTCATTTTATTGTATGTAAAATGAGAAGATTGGCTTAAGGATGTCATACTTTCCTGCTTTAAATATGAGGCCTTATAAAAAATAGCTAATACTCATATAGTATATTAAAATTGGAAAGTGCACAGGTGTATATATATATATATATATATATATGTATACTTATATATACATTCTTGTGTGTATATATGCAAATAAAGCATTTGCATATATATATTTGTGTCTGTTATATAGAAAGAGACAGACAAAAAGAGAGAAAGAGCAAGAGAGAAAAAAAAAAGAGAGAAAATGAAAGAGATGCTAATTTGGTCAATTACCCTGTGAAAAAGTCAAAGTAAATTATATTCTGCTCCCTCTCTCTCATCCCTGCTTGCCTCCGGTGGGGGTGGGGGGGGAACATATGAGAAAAGAAAGGTGTTAAGTAAGTTAAAGGTCATACAGGTGATATGTTATGGAAATAAGATTAGATTCCAGGTATATTAACTTTGATTCCAATGTTCCTTTTTCTTCCCATACTGTCTACAGTAAACTTGGGAATAAAGGTGGAAGACATCAAGTAGTGAGAACATTTTTAAAAAATTGTATTTATAGATTTAAGGTTGAAAGAAGTTTAGAGATTACCAAATCCAATAACTTTCTCCTTTCCTTTCCCCTTATTCTAAAGAAGAGGAAATTTGAGGCTTAGAAGGATTGTATGATTTGACTCCTAAGCATATAGGGAGCCAGTAGCAAAAGTAGTATTTAAATATAGGTTGTTTGTATCCAAACCCAGCATTCATTTCCCCATTCCACATTGCCCTCCCTTTATTCAGTGTTAGGAGAGAATTTTATAGAAATTAGGCATCAAGTAAGGAATTTGATTTAGAGAATTGGGTAACTTCTCAGATATGTCTTGCCTGTGGAACCAGAGAGAGAACCTACTTCCTTAGAGTAGCAGAAATATCACATAGCTAAATCAAGGGGTATTGTTCCCCCAAATCAAATCCCCCAGATATACAAGCTGTCATTGCATTTTGCACTTTTCTTATATACTTCCAAGCTGTATTATCATGGTTCTCCAAGCCCCAGTTTCCAATAATAACAATAATAATAACTCCCATTTTTATAATGCTTCAAATTTTCAAAATGCTTTACAAATATTATCTCATTTTATCCTTCCATTAACCCTGGAAGATAGGTGCTATTCTTAGTCCCATATTACAGGTAAGAAAACCGAGGTAAACAAAAAGTAAGTGATTTGCCCAGGATCACACAGCTAGCATCTGAAGTTGAATCTGAACTCAGGTTTTCTTGATGCCAGATCCAATGCTCTATTACTGTGCCATCTGGCTTCTTCAGAGCTGCCATCTAGAGCTTAAAGGAACTGCAAGGGACTTATAGTTTACTCCCCTCATCTTAAAGATGAAGAGACTGAAATATAGAGAAGTTAACTTGTCTAATAACAAATGGATAGTAAAGGGCAGATACAGAATTTCATTCTAGTCCCATGACCTCCAGGTTGGCCTTCTTTTGTTCTGCCTTATAGTTTGTTTTTAGAAAGAAGAAGTGACGAATAAGTTGCTTTTTGCCCTGTGATAGTTTAATTGTATAAACTGACCCAAGTATCACAAATAAATCATAAATCGTTGATAATTAGTTTTCCTGTAGAAATTAGAGATGGGGTTAAAGGAATAAGAAATTATGTGTGTGTGTGTGTGTGTGTGTGTGTGTGTGTACACACACACACACACACACACACACATACACACACACACACATATATGAAAATAGGTTTTGTTGCCAAAGTCTGAATACTTGTTTAATATTCAGAACAGGGTTTTTAGGGTCCAGAGCTAGTCTACAAAAACCCTTTTAACCAATACAACTGAACTCATACTATAGAACTTAGCTACAATGTTTAACATTGTGTCTAAGAGAAAGCTCAGTCTGAGTTTCAGTTTGAATATCAGAGATATAGCTCCTTCATTCAGCTCTCCAGTGAGAATTGAATTCTTTAGGCCCTCCTCCTTTCCTCTCTCCTTCCTCCCCTCCACCCCTCACTCTTCTAATCAAGACAGTGAGATGGGGAAAAGGAAGGAAGAATAGGGGCAGCAGATTCTGGAGAGGAAAAAAGGCATCTTTCCATGAAATACCACCGGCAGAAGTAACTGTGAGGGAATGAGACAAGGTGTACCATGGCCATGGAAGACGTTCCTAGGATTTTCATCCTGGGAAGAATCTTAAGAGGTCATTAGTCCAATCTCCTCATTTTATTCATGAAGAAACTGAGAAGGGAAACTCTCCAGCTTGGCTAAGACTAGATAAATAAGCAAGAAAATTGGAATTTGAACCTGGATCTTCTGACTCCCAAACTAGTGATCATTTCACTATATTCTCATTGGAAAGATTAATGGGCAGATCTTAGCCATTGACTGCTGAACATTCTCATGGCTATGGCAAGAAGGTGAGTCTTTGGGTAGGGCTGTTATCCATATGGAAAGAACACATATTTGTGTGCTGCCTTTAGGACTTGGTAATCCAGTAGCGATTGAAACCTATCACCATTGGTATTATTTGTTTTAAAAGGTTTACTTATGTTTCTCTAGGAAAAGGAGCAGTTGAGCATCATCTGACCTCATGTATATCATAGCATCCACAACATGAGAAGTAAAGAAACTATCTTCTCTTAAATTGAAAGCTAAGCTAGAGAAAGCCCAGGGAAGCAATGCCAGTTTCATTTCATTTGCCTAAAATGGTTTCCTATCTCCAGTTTATGATTTGTTGTCTCTATATAATAGCTATCGAACAGGCCTGAAGAAATGGCTGCCTGTTTATATGGCCAGCTCTTTTTGGAATCTTTAAATCCCTAATTGTGCATACAAACTTAGTCACTATATTTTCATGTGCAAGCAATTAAAACTTCCTCCTTTTGGAAAGCTTTGCTTTCCATCTGAGGCAAATCACATTCCTCAGAAACATGCTTGATTTTGAAACAATGTGAGAAAGCTGTTCATTTTATCCAGATTTCATTTATATACATTTTTAAAAAGCAAATTAAAATGAATAATCACAAAAAATCAGCAACTGATTAAAAAGCAATATCAAACAAACTAGGGGTAAAGAGTATGGGGACAGTTAAAACTCAATATAACACCTATGCCAAGTATAGTCTGCTGGACATTCTCATGCACATTTGAGTCATTTATTTCACATGAGATGAAAATGTGTAAGCACATAGAAAAATTGGGAAGGCCCCTTATATATATATCTCTAAGTCTAAGCTATCTGGGGTTATATCGGGGTTTCTAAGGAAAGAGAGTGAGAAAAGGCTGAAGAGGTAAACAGGAAAGAGATTTGGTTTGTGGCCTTTTTTGGAGAAACATTTCAAAGCTATAAGTTTGAGCAAGAATATTTTCTGGAGGATGCAAAAGATTCGGATGAAAAGCAGCCTTTTTTTTTTTTTTTTTTTGGCCTGATTTGTCTGTGAATTTCCTTTAAGTTAGTCATTAAAAAGTGAGGTTCAATGAAATCAACATAATGACTTCTCAGAATCACTACTGGTCCATGAATCTCCAGATACAAACAGAGCCCAGACTGGAAAGGTAGGAACCTTGAAATTCACCCAAGTGAAAGATTGGAACTTTGCTTCACAATTTTGAAAATATGAATTACTGAAAGATGAGCTCCTAGAATGGTTGAGCTTTGCAAAAGTGTGTGTGTGAGTCTGTGTGTGAGTGTGAGTGTGTTTGTGTGTGTGTGTGTGTGTGTGTGTGTGTGTGTGAGAGAGAGAGAGAGAGAGAGAGAAAGAAAAAAAGAGAGAGAGAGAGAGAGAGAGAGAGAGAGAGAGAGTGAGTGAGTGTGTGTGTGTGTACTATTTACAACAGGCCTTTGACAAGATCACCACCATATTTGTTGTTTTAGTCTCTCAGCTCATTTTCCAAGTATTTTAAAACTTCTGGACAAAAGCTGCTATGCAATTACAAAAACACGGTTATTAATCAAAGGGTAACTATACATACATGCTTAATATGCATTTGTATGTAATATAATCCAGTCTGTCTTCACATAGACACTAAGGATGGAATTAGTTGGTGATAACTCATGGGATTCAGAAAAGCCATGGAGATATAATGAAACCAACCCTACCACAGTACTAAAGGTGCACCTTAATGCAAAAATATGAGGAACTTGTCAGTTTCCTTTGTTATTCCTACCAATAGAATATGAACTCTTTGAGGTCTGGAATTATTTGTTTCTTGTCTTTTAAAATCTAGTAACTTGAACATAATTCAGAAATAATATAATTGTTGAATGGAATTTTTATATCATAGCAAAGTATAAATCTGGAAGAGTAAGCCACAATAAGACTATAGAGAGCCCTGCAAACTAAGCCAACAAATTTGGATTATTAACCATATACATTAGGGAACCTCTGAAAATTTGAGAGGGGGTAAAGGGAAAGGATAACTGCATGTAAAATGTTTTAAGAAGATTAACCTTATAAAGAATGAACAAGAGATAAAAAAATTTTGGATAAAGGGAGACTAAATAAAACACTTACAGTCTTAGTATGAAATTTTAAGGTACCAAGCTAGGACACTGAGAATTGAAAAAGTAAATAGAAGTACATATAGAATGATTTTCCACATATACACATATTTATGTCTAATGGTAGCCACCTCTAAGTGTGAGAGAGAAAGGAAAAAAGGGAAAAAAAGAAATTTCCATGATAATTTTATTATATATTTAAAAGAAATGATGTTGAACATAATAGAATTGCAGTTTCTTGTTCAGTTATTTTTTTATTATACTATGTTATAGAAATGCTTTTTTTCAAATCCTGTAATTCTATAATAGAAATTAAATAAAAATTTTAAAATAAAAGGTTAAGGAAAAGACAGCTGTAACAGATTTATTAAGGAAGAATTGCGAAGACTGACAATTGTGTTAGTTGAATGAATGGATTTCAGATGAAGCTGGGTATGGATGAAACCACATAATCCTAGGATATATCAGAGGAAAAAAAATTAGATAAAGATCCGAGTTCTAACCCTACATTCATTATTGGTTTACTTTGTGACCCTCAGATATTAATCTGTCTTAATGGATGTTATCTACAAAATGACAATACTAAAATCCACCTTTGATTAGCATTGTTCAGAAATGAGATCTTTTACTAAGTGGATTCTCCAGATAATGAAGACGGGATCCTAGCCTTGGAGCAGGAGGCAATCTCTGGGGTACTCTTACCTGCTCCTTCATTTTGTAGATGAGGAAATTAGTTGATAGAGCATAAAGGACTTTTTCATTATTACAGATGCAGGTTTTAGAACAAGGTCTTTTTATTCCAAATTCAGTTTTCTTTCCATTGCAGTGTACTGCTTACTTCCTGAAGCTCTTAGCCTATTTTTACTCATCCTCAAAGAAGATGTTCTAGACATGTATTTCCCTTCCCTATTTTCTTAATCTGATAATATTTAACATACAATAACTGTGAAGATGACCCAGGCTCATTATTGTATTATACTATACAATTATTGTACTATGTTGAAAATATCTCAATGGTTATTGCCATTTAGCCTCAGCTCACATGGCCTATCTTCCTCAGGATATGGTGCCTGATCTCCATAGTACTCTCTTTTCCTCCTTCCCAAATTGTCAAATATATTCTTACCTGCTTGCCTATTGCCTTCCTACCTTATAGAATGTAAACTACTTAGAGGCTTCCCTCTCCCTCCTTTTCTCCCCTCTCCCTCCCCCCTTCTCTTTTCCCTCCCCCCTTCCCCTTCCCTTCTCCTTCCTTCCTCTCTCTTCCCCCTCCCCTCCTCCCACCCTTTCTCATCCCTCTTTCCCCTCCCCTTCTCCTTCTTTTTCCCCTTCCTCTTCCCCTCCCCCCTTCCTTCCTTTTCCCTTTTTCCTTCCCCTCTCTCTCCTTTTCCCCTTTCCCTCCCCCTTTCCCTCCATTTCCCCTCCTCCACCTCTTCCTTCTTCCTCCTTCCTCCCCCTTCCCCCTCCTCCTCCTTTCTTCCCCTTCCTTCCCTCCTTTTGTTGTGTCCTGCTTTCTAGAGCCACCACACCGGGGTGATTAAAATATACCTTCCTAGTGGAGAAGTGATGAGGCAGGATTACCAAGGATGGTGGAAAAATGGAGTCCATTTATTTCAAGGGCTTTCCTCTTTTATAATGTAACAAAAACAACACTGTGCATGTGAGACCACATAAACAACTTGCTATTGTACGTAGTTTGCCACCTGGTATCACTCCTCCACCTGGTATCATTCTGCTTCAATCACAACATACGTTGTCACCGCCCCCTGACTTCTCAGGAAGGCCTAGAGCCCTTAGGGGAGATGGGGAGCCAAACCAGACATTCTCAGCAGGTTCCCTCTGGGCTGAAGGGTCTTATGCCTTACCCAGTGTTTCCCTACTGACTGTGACCCTCTACCTTCCTTCCTTCTTTCCTCCCCTCCCTCTCTCCCTTCTTTCCCTCCCTTCTCCCTTCTTCCCCTTTCTTCCCTTCTTCTCCTCTCCTCCTCTCTTTTCTCCTCCCCTCCCCTCCCTTCCTCTCTGCTCTCTTCTCCTTGTCTTTCATTTCCTTGTCTGTCTTTCTATCTTTGTGGCCCCCTTTGTGTTTAGGGCCTGTTCTTGTATTTAAATATGCACCTAAAACTTGTTGGATTGGGTTTACCCCTACACTAGTTAATTCCAAATTTCTATGCTTTTAAAAACCGTTTTTGCATCTCATTATAATGGTTTTCCTTCTGCTTTGTCCAGGATTGTGTGTGTATGTATGTGTATGGGGTGTCAGACTTCTTTTCTGGATTTTTCACTTAGGTTATGATGACAAAATCCCTTTAGCAGAACTGTTTCCCTCCTCCGGGACCCTGTCTCTTGACTGGCTATCATCCTTAGCAACTAGACCAGTTCAGGTCACTTCTCAGGGCTTACAGACAAGAGACCCACAGGGACTTCCAACACCCATTTTATAGTCCCTGGCTCTTTTGAGACCTTGGAGGAGATGTCTTCCTTGTGCCAAGTCTCAGAGGCTCTGTTGCTGAAGGACTCATGGGGATCTCATTCTTGCAGTCTTTGACCATTGTGAATAAGACCAGCTGAGTTTCTAAAGGCCATTTATATTCCATGTCTGTACTACTGGGCCCCAAGGCACCATGGGCTGAGGAGCTGTCAACTATAAGCTGTGAAAATCCTGATCCTGCTGACAGTAGTGGTTAGCTGTTGTTTCATGCAGCAGAGTCACTGTGATTCCCTCCAGCAGTGCCCCCGCCCAGCTTCCAGTATGAAACTTCTAATGATCCACTGTATGTTTGGAAGCCAAATAACTCTACTTGTTAAGACTGTGTGTGAAGACTGAAGAGATTCTGAGCAATGAGTATAAGAAGTTCTTTTATTAATGAAACAAGTGAGCTTTTTAGTGCATGAGTTTGTGATTATTTGAGCCATTCAGCTACATTTTAAAAAAATTTACTTTCAGGTTCTCATTGAATATTTGAGATAAAGTAATGTAAGTGACTTTCAGATTAGTAAAATGTTACTATATTACTGCAAAAATCAATATAAACCTTGTAGTCTGATCAACAGGTAGCTAGCTAGCACTGTGGACAGAGAGCTGGCCCGAGAGTCAAGAGGAATTGAGTTCAATACACTCTCAGATGCTTCCTGTGTGGCAAATTGCTTAACTGTATTTGCCTCAATTTCCTTCATCTACAAAATAAGCTGGAGAAGGAAATGGCAAATCATTCTGCTATCTTTGCCCCACCCCACCCCCCACAGGGTCATGAAGTCAAACATGACTGGAAACAGCTGACCAAAAGTCGGCTGTCAATCAAACTTGTCCTTGAATTATTTCAGTTATGACTGATTCTTTCTGATCCCATTTGGCAGAGATACCAGAGTGGTTTGCCATTTCCTTCTCCAGCTCATTTTGCAGATGAGGGAAACTGAGGCAAACAGTCACACTAAGTGACTTGCTCAGGATCACACAGCTAGTAAGTGTCTGAGAGCAGATTTGAACTCAGGAAAGAGGGATCTTCCTGGCTTTAGGTTCACACATTTTATCCATTGTGCCACGCAGCTGCCCACAAAGAGTCAACTATCAAATACTAGATGAAGGCCTGCTCTAAGCAAAGTACTGTGTTAGGTATTCTAGATTGACAATTGCTTCTCCAAAGGAACTTATATAAGTGTCCTTGGGAAAACTTAAAAAAAAAAAAAAAACTAAACTAAAAATAAAGGCAGTAAGTACAAGGAGAATGTTGTAGAGACTGAGAGCTAGGAGGTAGCTAGCAGGCAGGGCTCACTTTTAGCTGGGGAAATCAGGGAAGGTTTCATTGAGTAGGAAAGACATAAGTTGGGTTTAGATTATTTTAGAAATCTTAAGGAGTGCCTTACTTAGTACTATATTCAAAAACAATAAGAGACTCTGTTTTTCTATCATGATAATGATGAATTGCACCAAGACTGGCCATTTTCTTCTACTATTATCTCTTAGAGGAAGCATGGGGCATCAGTGTTTAAAGGTATCTGTCATCAAAAGTCTGAAATATGTAGAACCACCACTGGAAATAATGTCAGGAGATCCCAGCTGTCTTTCTTATTATGCCAGAAGGAGTTATGTTTGACTTTGGATAAGTCACTTGCCCCATTTCCCTGTTTCCTCATATGTGAGAAGGCTAGCTCAGAATTTCCTTCTAGCTCATAAGATTCTGTAATTCTCATAAATATGTCTACAGATAGGTATCTTTCATTACTCCATAATCATATCCGTAGGAAGCATGACTTTAAAAAATACATATTTATATATGAGAGAAAGGAAACATTGTATGGCTTGATTTGGAATTGTATGTTACCTTTGATCCTATTTTCAATTCTGCATTTATAATATAGCTGGGAAACAAATAGTTAAAGAAAAATTCTGACTCTTTTGGCCAGCCATCCTCTCCAGTTGGCAGAAGGCTTCATGTGGAGTTGATGGTTGCCTACAGCAACAAAATATTAGGGACAGCAACATGTTCAGAGACTTTTGATTATATGGGTGACTCAGGGTTGGGAATCCTTTTCCAGTTTTACTAGAGCCCACACTAAGTTAGAATAGGCATGTGTCTATGCCTGTCGGTGTTATTCCTATGTCTTGAAAATGCTTATTATTTTGCCCTCTATAATACAAAGGTCAGAGGAATAAAGAAGCAGAATAAATCCTAAGGGTAGAAAGTGTTCTTACTTATAAAAGTTTGACTTATGAAAAGTAGAAGGGGATCAGGAGCATTGAAGCTTCTAGAGGTCAGAGACCTTGCATTTCATTCATTCATTCAATCCAATTTCTTCTTTTTAATTTTTGATAAATTGTGCATTAACACAGCAATCACATTTTAGCAAACAAATACTCTCTAAAAATATTCTTAACAATTTGATTCTTCACAGAAAGGAAAGACTTTAGACTTTTCTGTTTGATAAATAGCCATTTTTATAAATTATTTTAATGTTCGCAAAGCACTTTACACATATGAACTATTTACTCATTATATATGAAGTTATTGCTCTTATGATCCCCATTTTACAGATGAAGAAATTGAGGTTGAGTGTCTAAGTGACTTGGCAAGGCTCTCCTAGCTCCCTGAGGCAGTATTCAAATTCAGGTCTTCCTAGCTCTAGGTCTAGAACTCTGCTACCTTCAATTCCTTCTAATTGCATATCATAGATACAAATCAGTAAAACTGAATTATTGAAATCAAATTGCTGAAATTAGAAATCTACCTGTTATAGAGATGTTGTCTTTTTCATAGTGGTAGAGACCAAAGTGGTACCTTCTCTCTCTCTAACTTGAATCCTCTCCATTATAAAGAGTAACAATTTAGCAAAAATCGGATAGAGTGACTATATCTGGTGGTGTTTACAGCCTTCTGTTCCAGTAGTCCCCCACATTTCTGTAATAAAGAGGAAAGTACATTTTGTTATTTGCTGGAACCTTTATTATTCTAAGTTTGACTTGCCCTTTGCTGCCATATTTTTGTTCAGAAGACCCAATTGAACTATTGTAGAATATCTTGGAGAATCATATCTATATTTTCTTCCACTTTTGAATCAATTCTATTTGTTGAATTTTGTTCAGTTTTCTTTATCAAAGAACTCTTTAAATCGTGAAGTGATTCTTTTTTTTTTCCCTCAGTCTTCTTTCATGATATTGATCTTTTTTAGTCAGTTAATGACTTTATTCTTTTCCATGTCTCAGATGGTGTTATTTCTCTTCAGTCATACCAAAGGGAAAAACTGGGAAGAAAAATTTCATTCTAGCCTTCCTTCTCAAAAGTCTTTGTTTCTGGAAGTTTTACTAAATTTCATTCTAATTATGTGCTTGGTCAGTGATTTCTAACAAACAGCACTTATTTGCCACATTTATGTCACTTTTTTTTGGCTGTTCCTCCCATTTGTAAAATCATATGAAGTTCACAACAAGGTTAAGACCTAATGCTTTACTGAATAGAGAGCTGGCCTTGGGACCACAACACCTGATCCAAAGCCTACCTTGATGCTTATTAGTTAGTTATTGCTTACTATGGGCAAATCCCTTAGCTTATTAATACCATTGGACACTCACAAAGATTCTTAACACTTTTTGTATCACATATGTCTTTGGCAGTCTGATAAAGCTCATAGATCCCTTCTCAGAAGAATATAATTACATGCATAAAATAAACTATATAAAACTACAAAGGAAAATAAATATATTGAAATAGTCATTAAAGAAAAAAAAGTCCACAGGTCCTATATTGAAAATCTTTAAGATTGTAACTTATGGGGCACCTAGTTGGTGCAGTGGATAGAACACCAGCCCCGAAGTGAGGAGGATCTGAGTTCAAATCTGGTCTCAGACACTTAACACTTCCTAGCTGTATAACCCCAGGCAAGTCACTTAACCCCAATTGTATCAATTAGAAAGAAAAGAAAAGAAAAGAAAAGGAAAGAAAGAAAGAAAGAAAGAAAGAAAGAAAGAAAGAAAGAAAGAAAGAAAGAAAGAAAGAAAGAAAGAAAGAAAGGAAAAGAAAAGATTGTAACTTATAAACCAATTGCTAGTTTTTACAGGACTAGTTTTTGATAAATAAGTTTATACATTTTCTCTAATTTATTGAATATAACATGACTAGAAACTCAGAATGCTTTGCATAAATTAGTCCTTTAATAAATATTTATATAATTGGATTGTTTCATTTGGACATTAGGTATTTAAAGGGCATTCTTTGGGTGACTTGAAATATGACTTAAAAGATCAGCCTGTGCTCAGTAACGAGGAGTCTCCATTCATGGAGCTGAGGCCCTTGTTCTAAAACTTGGCATTCCATCCTTTGGTGGTTATCGTCTTTGGCTATTGAGTAAGTGATAGAGTAGAATTCTTATAACTTAGTCAACATTTGAAACTCATTTCATTTAGCTCTTAATGTCCTTTTGAATTACTGCCTTTTAATTACTTAGAAAACAACCAGGGGCTAGTGATATTCAATTTTTTAGCTGACATCCTTTTGTGCTGACTGGTAGGTGCTCTGAAACCAACTGAAAGGCTTTATTTTCTTTTAAGACAACAGGAACTTGTCATTCTAGGTACAAACACTGCTATACACTTGACATCTATATTCTTCAGTGGGGGTGTGAGGAGGGAGAATACGTGTCATAAAGCACAAAAGAAAGGGAATAATATTTTGTTTAGTACTTTGCAGGACAGGATGGGGTGGAGGATTTGTTTTATTACTGTAACTGGGGATTGGCCAATAGGCACTTAGTCCTTTGCACATGCTCAATCAGCTCTTCCTGGTACTAAAATCATGTTTAGGTTTAGGAAGCTTGATTCTGAGAATGATTAATAGAGAGCTCTGCCCAGTTTCCTTCCCTCATATATATTTTTAAATGTTTCTTAAAGTAATTTCCTCTCCTTTAAATGAGTCCTTTTTTTTTTTTTTCTTTATATTTATCCCTACCTCCACATCAGACAAACTCAGCGACAATATCTTATGTGGAAAAAAATACCCCAGAAGCCTAGTTGGGAAAAAAAAAATAAATAAAAAGCAAAAATATTGTCTTTGTAGTCAAAGGATTTGAGTTTGAGTACCTCTTCTGATATTTACTGTTTTTGTAACCAAGACCAAGACACTGAATCTTCCTGAACTTTAGTTTCCTTATCTTTAATGAACTCAATAGCCTCAGAGATTTCTTTTGGCACTAGGTCTTTAATTCTGTCTTATTTCAGATGATCTCCATTTTATGGCCTTTCCTTGATAATGCTTAAGTCCTTTTGTCTTCCTTTTTAGGATATTTAGTATCCCAATATTACTGTTCTTCCACCTTCTTTTTATTAGAACTTGGAATTTTAGCTTTTTCCTGGAAGAATGTACTCTGTTCTTTTCAATGAGAATCATCTTGTCCTTTTAAATCATAAGGAATATGCAGATTGTTTTGGGACGTTTTTCATATCTTCGATAAAGTAGATTATTTAGTGTGAGGAATGGTAGCCTGCCTGTCATTCTTGTCATTTTTGAAAATAATGACAGAGGAAAAAAGGAAGGAAGGAAGGAAGGAAAACAAAAGAAAGAAGGAAAGATGGAAAAAAGGAAGGAAAGAAAGAGGAAAAAAAAGAAAGAAGGAAAGAAAGAGAAAAAAAAGAAAGAAGGAAAGAAACAAAGAAATAGAAGCTATGTTTCACTGACCAATATTTGCCAGCAGCATATACCTCTATTTCAGTAAAATTCTGTCCAAAGACTTTGCTTGTCTTGTGACTGGCACAGATCAACCTTAGTGTAATCCATGTCAACCTATTATTGGGCCACCAAGGTGTATATTTTCTGCCACCTGAAAGTTTGGCTACTAGCGTGCCAAGGAATGTGTCTCAGTCATCTTCACAGCAGTATGTAACAGTATGTGTCCTCCAATTGTATACACAGTACATGCTTTCTAATGATTATTTTTTTCAGATTCTTCCCCCCTCTTTTTTTTTTTTTAAGTTTTGATGTAAATTTTCTCATAACTTAGTTGACCCTTCCACTTTTCTGTTGTCTCAATTTCAGGAAAAGGAAGAAAGACTTGATGTGTTCTTTCTGTTCTGCTTTGGGCCAATTATGTTATGTCATCCCTAGTCTTGAACTGAGTATTCCATTAATTGCTCATGGTTTTGCTCAACACCACCATCCCCTACATTATCACAACTGTAATAGTAATGAGAAGGGGGAAATGATTTCAAATAAAAGGAAGTGGTTTGTGTTGTGGAAAGAAGTAGGGAAGGAGGCATCAGCAAATACATTTGGGATTGTTTCCCCCATTGTTTACGGCAAAGTCTTCAAACCAGTCACTTCTGTCACATCAAACAATTAGTTCTTTCAGTGGAGGGAAAACTTAATGACAAAAAAGTGTTGCTTTGGATGATTGGTCTATTGGTCAATGCAGACATGATTTGCATCATTCTCCATTCTCAGAAAGAAAATTCAGAAGTCTTAGAGAAGTTTTTGAATTCTTTAAAGATACTTTCATACCACATAAGAAAAAACCCAAGACATTGTAATGATACTTTTCAGTGTTACAAATTTTCTTATTTGGAGTGAGTAAAGAGCAGATATGGAGTATAGAGATCAGTTCTATGATATTAGGAAAGAATGCTCTTGATACTCTAGTATCTCCTCTTTTCTCTCAGAGCCTATACTTACACATTTCTTTAACTTTCTCTCCCTTTCTTTTCTCTTATTCCCTTTCTTTTCTCTTCTTCCCTTAAAATTCTCTTCTTTTCTATCTTCATGTCTCTTTCCTTTTCTACCTTCTTTCCTCTTTCTCTCTACTTTTCTTCTTTGTCTCTTCCCTCTCCTCTTCCTTCCATCCCCATTTCAGTTTCTTCTCTTCTACTATCAGTTCTTTAACAACAACAATAATAATCACTCTTGTTTATATAATGTCCGATATTTGCAAAGTAATTTTTTCATAATCATGTGAGATTGTAGGCAGTACAAATAGTATTGGTTCTATTTTATAGTTGAGAAAAATGAGGCTTAGAGAAAGAAAGTATCTTGGAATTATTCAACTATTTAGACATAGTAAAAACTGTGGAATATTGGATGAGGGGAGGGGAAGAAGGGAAAAGCTTCAGCTTCTTTAATCTAACAAATGAGGAAATTGATGTTCAGTTATCTAAGTTGTACTACTAGTTTTCTGATTCCACATTTAGTGAATGTCCCATGTCTGGGACATTCTTTCTTCTCATAGCCTCATATCTCAAAAGCCTGGCTTTTGTAAAGACCCATTTTAAATATCCCTTTTGTTAAAGATCTTTCCTGGGTCCCCCAACTGCTAATAGTTCCTCATCTGTGATCATTTTCTAGCTACTCTTTATATATCTTTTTGGACTTAGATAATTTGAATGTGGTCTCCTTTTGAGGGCCAGTAGCAGGTTTTTGTCTTTCTTTGGATCCTCAGCACTTAACCTCGTTCCTTGATAAAAAGCTTTATCTGATAAATAGATTGATTGGCCACAGTCACGCAATTCCTCAGTGTCAGAGACTAGATTGAAACCTAGTTTGTTGATTATAAGTCCAATGATCTTTCCAATATATATTTATTTTTCTCCTACCCGTGTGCCTAAGCCCTTTTTCCCATTTCCCAGATCATTCCTCTCCTTTTTTTATTATTCCTCCTTTCCCAAGTATCATGATTCTTTTAAATAACAACAGCAAACCATAGCTAGCATTTCTATAGTGCCAACTATGTGCCAGGTACTATGCAATTATTATCTTATTTGATCTTCATGACAGTTCTGGGAGATTGGTGTTATTCTTATCTCCATTTATATTCTTCTTGTATTTATATTATATGGGAATGTTTATAGCCTCTATTGAGGATAAGTTGGAGCAAATGAAACAAAGGTACATGGACTTGTCCAATTTCATACCATTTGTAAATGTCTAAGGCTAGATTTGAATTCAGGTGCTACTCACTCTACCTCTAGCTTCACCAGAAGCTATCAGGCCTCAGCTTCTATTCTATTCTCATCCTTCTATGATTGGCTCTCCAGGGGGCAGCTTTTGTTTGCTCATCATCTTCTATTTACTTCCCCGGATCAGGGTTGTGTTTATAATGTCTGTCAAATTGAGGGAATGTCCACTCAACTGAACTTCTGGGTTGCAAACTGTTCAGTCCCATTCAAGAGCTTAGCCAATTGGTTTTAAAGAGGTTTCCTGCCTGGAGAATCCCTAATCACATTTCTTCGCAGACTCTAGTAACAACAAACTAATTTGCTTCTTTAGGAATTGATATAATTCTAGTCTATAAGCAATGTAGCCTTAGCATTCCCAGACCAGAAAATAAGATTTGTACAAGAGCCCAATTGAATATTTTGATTTTGCATTTTGAACAACACTATGTTTTCCCTGAAACATTTTTCCAGGCGATCATTGTAGAATGGGGTTAGGGTAAAGGGATGGAAGAGTCATTTCCCCTTTTTAAAGCAAGTATTGTCATTCCCCCCCCCTTCTATACACCATTTTGTCTCTTCTAATGTTAGTATGCACAAAGTATCAAGCTCTCTGAATGACTATGGCTGGTGTTCTTCCTCCCTCTTAAACATTAATTCTTAAAGCCCTTGTGTTGGCTTACTTTGATATGGTAATACACAGAGAAAGAGATTTGCACTTTACAATTTGCCTGAGAGAGGTCAAAAGCAGAGCCTTCCTCATCTGACATTATCTGTCTCTTCCATATCTGGAATCCAGGGAAGAAAAGATCAGTGATCCACATCATGTGGAATGAGTCTAAAAGATCATGACCTTTCTAGGAGAGCTAACAAAACTGAGCACAAAAATGTTCGCCTATATTTTGCCAAACTTCTCATCTTGTTCTCTTGCTCCTCCCTCCCCAAAGCCCTTCTGTTGTCACTACTATAAAGTCTTCCTTTAAGCTAGACCTTAAATACAGACCTCCCACATGGCAAAGCATTAAATAGTCTGCTGGCCCACTAAACCTGTTTGATTTTCAAAATGCTCATGTAAATTTAAACTGCCTTAGGCCCCTTGAGTAGTGTACTTCTTTAGATTATTCTGTGTGTGTGATATATGTATATATAAAGTTCCTTAGAGTCTGTATTTCACTTGAAGAGTATGTAGTAATTGCTTCATATGGTATAATAAAGATGTACAGGTAATAAAAACCTATATTAATGGGTCTGTGGTCCCTCATCAAAATCAAATGCAAAGAGGCAAGGAAGAGACTGATTTTTCCAAATAATTCTGAGGTAGAATTAACTTTTAGACCTAAATTAGAATGAAGATGAATCCAAGGGAGTAGGAAGGGAATATTTGTGCTGTCTTTTGTCTAGCCTGCAAAACCACAGAGGACCTACCCATGGGATAGAGTCATTGCTGACAGGCATACAACCAACTTACACAAGCAGTCAAAAAGAGGCCTTTAGAGCCTGAGAATGATGTGAGATTTCTTCTCCATGTCTTTGACATTCTCCATAGCTCTGATGACCAAAATCCTTGCTCCAGCGTCCTCCAAAAGCTTCAGAGCTTCCCCAGTGAGTCCCTGGGCTCTTATTTGTATCTGGAACTCTACCAAGTTTGCCTTGTGGTATTTTTTAATGGTATTGTTTGATGCTAGAATCAGCTTCTCCATGGTTGGAAAGTTAAATTGTATACATTAATGAAGAGTATAGCAGTCATTCCTGGAGAAATATTGGCAGGGCTGAAGAGGGAAGAGATTGTGAATTCAAAACAGCATCCATCCTTATGGAACGATACATATTATGTTTGCTAAAGTCTGAATAATATGGAAAGAACATAATGTTTCTGATCCACATTGCAGTTTTCTATGATTCTGACTTCCTATATCCAGGCACAGGTTTTTTTGTTACTTCATTCTAACATTTTTTTCACATTATATTTATGGAAATACTCTGCTAGCAGAGCAGGGAAAAGAATTCCTTTTTTTGGAGGGCCAAGACACTAGTTTTTTAAACTTATGATAAGTCCAGAATTAATCACTGACTATTGTGAAGAAATAGGTCTGGTATCTCCTATTGAACATCCATACTTCACTTAAGAATCACAGATCCTTGGGTAAATTTTTGATTTGTATATTGTGAAGTATTATGATGTCTTTGAGCCATTGTCCTAATAATTGCAGAAAAATACTGGTTTTTGAAATTGTTTTATGTTAATCTAGAATAAGAATGGAGAAAAATTCTAATAAAATTAATCCTTCTTTTCTGCCCCAAAGCATACAGTTATTATTGAGAATATTTAAATAGGAAGTAGGTAAAACACATACCTCTACAACCATCCAAAGTTTTAGTTAAAATGTAAGAATTGTATTGGCAGTGGATAAGTGGCAGGATACTGAGCCTAATTCTATGTGTTACCATAACAACAAAGGGAGTCCTTACGTGTGTTCCACTGACAAAAAAAAAATTCCATGAAAAACAGATGATATGGAAAATTTGGTTAATGAAGAATTCACATAGTACAATGACATTTATTTCAGCTTTCCCAAATTGGGGATGGGCTTTCCTTGTTAGTAAAGATAATAAATAATTGAGTGAAGGTTGTGAAGATGGGAATTGTTATTCTGAGTACCAATTCATTTATTGTGTTTAGGAAACAGGAAATAACTCAGTTGTAAATTGCACAAGTAATTGTTGGACTAGACAAACATCTGAAAATTATCACATGTTAAGTAGACCCAATTTTAAAGTAAAGAGGCCTAGAGTAGTTAGTTCTATTTTTTAAAGGTTTATGGAGATAATAGAATTAAAGGATATGGATGAAGAAATTGTTCCTAGACATACATTCCCCTAAAGACAGCCATTCCCCTAAAAACTGTTAAAGAGTTTTATAGCCGGGTTCGCAGAAGAAAATAAGAGTATTAATGGGAAAGAATGCAGAAACTAAGTTGTAGGTATTATGTTTACCTTATAAAGATAACTAAATCAAGATGAAAATTTGATAGATGAAAAAGGAAACTTAAAAATTGATACTGACAGAAAATTCTATTATTAATAATAGTAATAATAGCATTTAAATAGTGCTTTTAAGACTTAGGGAATATATTACACATATTATCTCATTTGATTCTCACAACAATCTTGAGATGTGGGCACTCTTATTATGCCCTTTTTTTTTTTTTTTTTTACAGAGGAAGAAACTGAATAGACAAGAGATAAATGTCTTGCCCAGGACCAAATATCTAATAAGTGTCTGCAAACAAATTGGAACTCAAGACTTAGTGATTCCAGGCTAAGTCCTCTATCCACCATGAGGCAAAGCTGCTTCTATGTATAGAGACTTTTTTTTAGTGCCATAATGTTTAGTTCATTTATTTTTGATTCTTTGAAGAATCAATGACTTCATCAATTTGGATACCCTTTGCCACAGATCACAATCTCTTAACAATTTCTTATTCCATGAGATTTTTGGCCAAATTATTCCTTTATTATTCCATAAGCAGTCTGCCCAGAACTCTAAAAAGAAGATTTTTCATTCTTTTAATTCTTCAGACATAGTAGAAAATAAAACATAATGGGGAAAGTGCCAGAGTTGGAATCAGTAAAGCTTGAGTTAAAGTCTCAGCTATGACAACTTCTTTTTAATAACTGATGTTGCTGAAATTGCAGCCCTTCTCCAAATCTCAATTTGTCTCATCTGTAAAATGGAGATAATACTTAAGATCTATCTCATAGGACTGTTGTGAGGGAAATGATTTTTCAAAGCTTAGGATGCTCTGATGAAGGCCTCATTTCTCAAATGTATAAGGAACTGAATCAAATTTATAAAAAAAAATTAATAAGAGCTATTCCCCAATTGATAAATGATCAAAGGATATGTTCTATGCCCAAAGGGTTTTAAATCATGCATATCCTTTTACCTAATAATACTATATCCCAAAAGATACAAAAGAATACTACCGTATTCCAAAAGAGATTAAAAAAAAAAACCCTACATATATAAAAATATTTATATAGCTCTTTTGTTTTCAGGGTAAATAATTGGAAATTGAGGGAATGCCCACTAATTGGGGAATAGCTAAATAATTATAACATATGATTATAAATACTATTGTTTTATAAGAATTGATGAGCAGGATCCAGAACCTGGAACGTTCTCCATGAGCTCAAGTAGAGTGAAATGTACTGTATACATAGTGATAACAAAGTTGTAAGATGATCAATTGTGAATGACTGCTGTTCTCAGCAATACAATGATTTAAGACTTATATGATCAACACTGAAGGACTTATGATGAAAAATGCTATTCATACCCATTGTAGTTGAATACAGATTAAAGAATATTTTTTTAATTTTCTTTTTTCTTGAGGTTTTTTGGGGGGGAGGAGAAGGAAGATCTGTTTTCTTTCGCAAAATGACCTTTATGGGAATTTTTTGCACAACTTCACAATGGTGATGGGATGGGAAGGAATGGGTTGAATCTGGGACTCAAGATTTTAAAAACAAATGTAAATAATGGTTTACATGCAATTAGGGGATAATAAAACATATTTGAAATAATTTTTTAAAAAAATGCTTAGAGTGCTTCATAAATGCATGTTAGAAGTAGTGCAGTTGATAGAGTACTAGACCTATAGCCAGGAAGATCTGAGTTCAATTTTGCCTTCAGGAACTTGACAATTACTAATTGGGTGACCTGGGTAAGTCACTTAATCCCAATTGCCTTGCTAAAATAACTAAGTAAAAGCATGTTAGTATTCTTATCATTCAAATCATTTGGCATCTCATTTCACATTGTGATACTGTTTGCTTTATATATATATATATTTTTTTTGTCTCCAACTCACTATTAATGATATGCTGTTTAGCTTGTGCCTTCTTGGCTCACCTTCTGGATTACTCTTCATTTTAGTTCTTTGGAAAACTCCCATGATTTCAGCTGAAAAATGAAGTTCACTTTAGCAAAACATTAGAACTTACTGAAACTGCTAAATTAAATTGATTAAATTGTTGAATCTGAGCAAACTTTAAAATGAATTATTTTGATCAGTTCAATCATATCACCACTTAGTTGAGTGAAAAAACACAAGTGGTTTAAATGAATCTATCTATATAGATAACTTAAAACAATAAAGGAGATAAAGGAGGGAGATGTGTCTATAATTCTCACTTGAAGAAATGATTTTTTTTCCTTCGGAAGGTTATAAACCTCAGTATCAATATGCACTTTGTTAATGTAAAAAATTGACACATACCCAAAGAAAAGTCACTATATTTTATTTTCTTGTAATTTCTGCAGCAGGGAGTCATATTCAATTATAATGTCAACCTAGGATCCTGCTGCTCAGTTCCAAATAGCATCTCAATGTGCAAAACCACCCAAAATTTATTTGGAAATATAAATCCATAAAATATCTCAATAAGTTGCTTCATATCTGTTGTTGTAATTTGAATGAGATGGATTGTGGCCGTTTTCATAGTACAATGAAAAGAGCATAGGTCTGGCATTAGAAGGAACTGAATTTAAATCTCAGTTTTGTAATTTATTAACTTGTGATCTTGACTAAGTCATTTTACCTCTATTCCTCTATAACATGTGGTTAGATTAGATGCTTTCTGAGATCCCTTTCAGTTTTATTGTCCACGTTCTCTTAAAAACATAATCTCTGTGTGTGTATGTCTCTGTCTCTTTGTGTATCTCTGTGTCTATCTGTATCTGTCTCTGTCTCTCTTTTTGTCTTTCTTTTACACACACACCCATACCTTTTATTAATCCTTTCCTTCCCATCAAAAAATTGTTTATTATTAAAGAAACTTATATGCATGTTAGCGGCTTCTACAATTATATTGTTATCCATAGCTTATTCTAATAACATCTCAACAAGATAGACTATGGAAAGGTGAAGAAAAAGGAAATGAAAGGTTGTTTTGGACAATTGGCAAGAAAGACAGTTTGCCTAGAATGACAAAGTATATAAAAGTGAATAATGGCAAATAAGTCTGAAAAGATAAATTGAACATAGTTTTTGAAGGATTTTGAAAATCAACCACAGGGATTTCTATTGTATCTTAGAGGCAGTAAGGAGTCATGGAGATTTTGATTAAGAATCATGGTCAAATCTGCTTTAGGATGCTATGTGGAGGATAGATTGAATTAGAAAGGAGGCTATTATATTGGTTCAAACAAAACTTAAGAGTTAAGAAAGGAAAACAAACAAAATTTAGAACTCAAATTTTAAAAATGTTAGAATTTTTTGTTTACTTGTAATTGAGAAAGAAATAAAATTAAAATTAAATGAAACAGGGGTAGCTGGAGGGCATAATGAATACAGTACTGGCCCTGGAGTCCAAATCTGGCCTCAGATAATTAACACTTACTAGTTGTCTGACACCGGGCAAGTCATTTAATCCCAATTTCCTCTCAAAAACAATGACAACAAAAAGTAAATGGAGCAAGTGTGCATAGTGAAGTAAAACAAAATCTTTCATTGGTGATAGCCAAAAAAATATTTCTCATCTGCAGCCTAAGCTCATCATCTTTCTGTCAATAGAATGATAGTAGGCTTCAGCATTGTTTTGCTAGATTCATAGTTGTTCATTGCATTTATCCACATTCTAAGTGATATAAATTAATTTGTTTTTATTTTGCTGTTACTTTTATTTAAATTATTTTCCTAATTCTGTTCATTTGATTCTGCATCAGTTCATGCGATCTTCTCAAGTTTCTCCAAAATGGTCTCTTTCATCCTTTCTTACAGAACAATTATGTTTTATTACATTCATATATTATAATTTGTTGTCTGGCAGTTAGAATGTAAGTTACTTGGGATAGGGATAGTGGTGTGTCTTCTTTCTCACTTTCTTCCCATTATTAACAGCATTACAGTACTTAAAACCTGTATAATGCCATGTGCCTGTATGGAAACATAACAAATAATTATTATGCTGAAAAGGCATTTTAGAAATACCTATATATGCAGCCAACTAACAAATGGGAAAAATAGGAGAACAATAGAGTCAGAAGTCAGGAAAATACCACACTTGAGGGTCACTGAAGAAATTGACTGAAATTAAAAGGTCTGAATTAAAATTCAGATCCCATTTATGATCCTTTATCTTTCCATTCCTCTTTTACTCAGTTTCTTCAACCATGGTAATTGTCCTAAAGAATTCAGATTAGTACTGTGTAGAAGCAAAATTTGCCTTGTTCTTATTCCACAGAGGGCAAAACTAGGATCAGCAGATGAAAACTGATTATTTTATGGATAAAGAAACAGGACTGGACAAACCAGCCAACATCCTCAAAATCATACTGCTGCTAGTTAATGATGGTACTGAGTCCAGAAACCAAGCTTCTTGAAAAAAAAATCAACAAATATTTATTAAATGCTTACTGTGTGCACAGTGCACAGCACTCTTGCTAAGCACAAGGATTCAAAATGAGGTAGAAGACAAGTCACCTGAAGCCCTTTCCACTAGACTTGGCTGAAAAAGGATTGAGGCAAAAATGATTTCCTGTCTATTTCCAGTGAAGTAATCTATTGAATGAGTCACCTCCGGGTTTTTGTATATTTCTGCTATGCGTACTAATGTTTAAGGAAGCAACCAAAGAAATTTCCTTTTCAGAAGTCATTGAGAAATCCCTGGCAGTTCTCATAGTTGTGTCTGCTGGGTGCTTTACAAAGGAGTCTGGAATCCTGGAAACAAATGAAAGTGAAAGCAGAGGAGGACACTTTATACTCCTTTGACTGCTTTTGCTTTATTCTCTGTCATTCTTTATAATCAGACAATAACATTCACTTTCAACTTTTTTGAATTAAAATACATTTCAATATCAGTAAAATAGGGCTTTTTGCTTATAATAAGAAAGGTGAGTATGGGATGAATGAAAGGAAGCTCCTTTAACTTCTGGGAAGTAAAATAGTTTGTATTTTTAAAGTAGAAAATAGTTTTTATAAGATAATTATCATTTTTTAAAGATAATTATCATTAATCTGAAATATATGAATACTTGTGGTTGTCTACAGTCTTAAAGGCATAATCAGAAACTAGTAGGAGGCAGCATGGTATGGTACAGAAAACAATGACTTTTAAATCAAAAGGATTGAATTTAAATCATTTGTTATCTGTCTGACCTTGGAGAAGCTGTCTCAATTTCCTCATTCACAAAAAGGTATCAGTTTACATGATTTCTAAGATCTATTCCAACTCTGGATCTGTGATAATTAGCAAAAGCATTTTGGGATTTGACTGAAGCCTAAATGTTTAAAAAAGAATTTGGAATGATTTGGTTTTTTTTTCATAAGTCTTTCAGAGCAAGTTTGACCAAGTGTATAAGAAATGTTTTTGGTTATCATGGAGTCATATGCATAGTTATTGATGACTTTGGAATATCCCATAATTGAATGTTTTGCTAAAAAGTTTGAATTCTACTAACTGGAGTCTTGCATTTAACAGTCCTTCTTTCTTTCAAATCAAAATTAATAAATACATTCCAGGAAAGTGATATTCAAAAATAAGGCTTTGGGTATTATTTTTCCAAATGGTATTTGTATTTTTGCAGGATGAAAGGAATTCAGTTGTGGAATTATGGTCATCAATTGATCAGATGAGCAATGTATGGTAGACTAGAGGAGGGGGCTAACATGGATTTTCTCTATCTCTTGAAATAATTTCATAAAAGTTTCTATCTGTCCCTTTGCTAGCAAAAGGTGTCTATTCTCTTAAAATTTATGTATATCTAGTTAAGATTGAGGGGACCCTTTATAATAAAAAAGGATGACATCATTTATTATTGAAAAAATGTTCATTTTCCCTAGAGACTGGGAGATTATACTCAATGATAAGATCTCCATTACTTTCCATACTCTACAACCATAAAAAAAAAAAAAAAAAAGTAATGACTTACTGGGATTAAAAACAAACAAACCTCACAATCACTGGAATAGAGAAAGCTTCTTATTGTTTTAGAGAAAATCGATTTGATAATTAAGGAAAATAATAAAACTGAAAAGCTAAATTGTTTTCTAAGTTTTCTCACTGACATAGAATTCTCTGTCTGACCATCAAGGTCCCTCCAGATATTTGAGCTTTATTCACTAATATTTTTTTTTTCATTTCCAAATGCATGGTACATAAATCTATTTATTTATGAGTCTCTCTCATAAAGTCCACAAGGGTAAGAACCATTTTTGAATTTTACTTTTCTTGACATTCTCAGCACCACTGTGAATGGTATAGACTTAGTAAATACTTGTTGATTGATTGATTAATTGATAATAATTAATAAAAAGGTAGTCTACCACAATGAAAAATTCAATAGTTTCCCATTTTTATTTACATGAACTATTTTTGCTGAGTGACTTTGTAGGATATAATTGTATTATTCCAATTAACACAGACATTATGGAATCAAGCAACTCTTATTCCAAGGAACCAGGTAATTCTATGACATATTTTGTCTCAATTCTCAGTATTTGAACAGCATGTGTGTTGTGGGACATGGCATGATTAAAATTTGTAGACCAAGAGTATAAGGCATTAGGCTGGAAGTGAGTATCCTTAGACCCAGAGTACCATTTAATATGTACCGCATGTATACTGTGTGTATACAATCAATGAAGAAACATTTATTAAATGCTTACTATGTCAGGCACTGTGCTAAACACTAGAGATGCAAAAAGAGGCAAAAGACAGTCCTTGATTTCAAGAAGTTCACAGTCTGATTGTCTCTCCCATGTACAAATGTACAAACAAGCTATACACAGGATAAATAGGAAATAATTACCAGAGGAAAAGTGCTCGAATTAAGAAGGAGTTGGGCTTCCTGTCGAAGAAAGGATTTTAATTGATACTTAAAGGAAGGCAGGAAGCAAGGCTGAAGAGAGACAGTCAGACAGACAGATATCATTCCAGGCATGAGGGACAGCCAAAGAAAATGCCCAGAGCTAAGAGTTGTAGTATCTTGTTAATGGAACAGCCAGGGGGTCAGTGTCAATGATCACAGAGTACATGGGGACAAATACGGTGTAGAAAGGGGCTAGATTATGAAAGATGTTAAATGCCATATAGAATATTTTCTATTTTGATCCCAAAAGCAATAGGGAATCTCTGGAGTTTATTGAGCAAGGGGTGACATAGTCAGAATTGAGCTTTAGAAAAATCATTTTAGTTAGTAAATGGAGAATGAATTGGAGAGAGAAAAGATTTGAAACTGGCAGACCTATTACTATTATAGTCTGGGCATGAGATGAAAAGAAGGAGAAGTATTCAAGGGATGTTACAAAGGTCAAATCGACAAAGCCTTGGCAACATATTAGATATGGGGAGTGAGAGATCATAGGGAGTCAAGGATGATTCCTGGGTTAAGAGCATTAGGGACTGGGAGAATGGTGTTGCCCTCTGTGTAACAGGGTAGATAGGAGGTTTTTTATCAAAGCCTGGTTCGGCTATCCACTAGGAATAAGCTAAAGAAGAATGACTGAGAAAAAATGATTGACCTTTCACTCATCACTCATAATTGAATATTTTTTAAAATTAAGTAAAAAGTTGAAACAATGAATGCATTGTTCTAGAACAGGAGTAGGGAACTTTCAGCCTGTGGGCTGTATAAAGACAGCAAAATCATTTGCTAAGGCCACCACAGGCAGGTAATGATGAGTTGAAAACTAGGTACAACAACTTTTTACTGCTTGAGTTCTATAGAGATAATTTTGTATAGCTCATGAATGATATTATAAATATCCAAATGGCCCTTGGCAGAAAAAAATTCCCTATCTTATATTATCCTATATTATTCTAGAATCAATACCATAGAGTGAAAAAAGTGGTTGATCTGAGTTCAAATTCTGTTTCTGCTACTATGTGATCTTGGGAGGTTTACTTAATAGCTTTTCAACTCAGTTTTCTCATCTGTAAAATGAGGGGGATTAGACTAAATTACTTCTATGGCCCTTTCTAGCTTTATGCTTTAATGATAAATAAAACTGAGTACTTTTTTTTTTATTGTAAAGTCTAAGAAAGTGTTGCCAAACCAAATGGTGTAAGTTTTTTTCCAATGAGATGGTTACTCTGCATGCGTGTTTATGTATCTATGCGTATGTGTGTGCGTGTCCTTGTGAAACAAGCACCAAGCCATCATCAGAAACATATGCACAGGATGGCTTGCATCAGGCATACAATTCTCAAATCAGAGAAGGTATCATTTTTTCATGAACAGACTTAGAGCAGTAACTGGTCCTGACATTTGGCTTCAATCTTGATATGGGAATTGTAACTAAAGAGGTTCCCCAAGGACTTTTACTTCAACATTTCAAAGAATAAGAGATTATTTTGCTTGCTAGAAAACCTCACTGTGCCTTGTAACTAGAAATAATTAAAGTCTTTAGCTGTGTTAGCCAAGTATTCCCAACTGAATCCTCTCATTCATGGAAAAAGTCCAGTTGCTGAACATTTTCTCCAGCCACAAATTCATAGATTCTTTAGAAATAGAAAAGGATTCAGAGACCATGTAATCCAACCCATACCTGACCAGGGAATCCCTTCTATCATGTCCCATGAGAAGTGATAATCAAGCCTACTTTCAATAGTGAACTTTACCTGTTGTGAGGGTAAAATGAAATAATATGTATAAAGTGCTTTTCAGACATTAAAGTCCTTTGTAATTGTTTACTACTACTACTGCTACTGCTACTACTCCTGTTACTACTTCTATTTCTGCTGCTGCCAACTGCTGCTACTATTGCTATTGCTATTGCTACTATTACTGCTGCTATTGTTACTACTACTACTACTACCACCACCTCCACTACTACTACAATTGCTACTGCTACTGCTGTTATGCTATCACTACTGGCTGCTGCTGTAGCTACTCAATTTGAGCAAGAGTACAATAGGACTATTTACCTTTGTATTTATTGCATTGTGTTACATTGTAATTATTTGCATAGGTTTCTTATTCCTTCTTTTAGATTGTAAGCTTTTGGTAGAGTCTATCATTTTCTTTTCCTTCCTATGGGCAAAGTGCTACCTTAAGGGTAATATTAGTTTTTTGACTGTCTTGTTAGATTGTAGACAATATGTATTAATAAGTTAAGTAAAATATTCGGATCTTTTTTCAAAGGAATTGTTGTCTAGCCTAAGTCATTCTTAACTGAATTATCTAATCCGGGATTCCTAAACTTTTATTTGTTTGGTGGTCAGTTTTTTTTTTTTTTTTTAGTTATATCCAACTCTTTATGTCCCCATTTGGATTTTGTTTTGTTTTATTTTTGTTTTTGTTTGTTTGTTTTTGGTAAAGATAGTCTAGTGATTTAACATTATCTTTTCTAAATCATTTTATTGAAAAGAAAACTGAGGCAAACAGTTAACTGATTTGCAAAGGGTCACACAATTAGTAAGCATCTGAAGCAGGATTTGAACTCAGGAAGATGAGCTTACCTGACTCCATGCCTGGTGCTATTTCCATTCTACTACCTAGCTTTATTGCTATTATTCTCTTTATTTGATGTCATTTCATGTTAGTTTTTTTTTTTTTCTAACTGCTCTCTCCATCCTAACCCTTCCTATAGCAGAAGGAAGTTTTGTTTCAACTCAAGAAATATTTATTGACCATCTAAAGATAAAAGCAGAATAATCTCTTCTTCTTAAGGAGCATCTACTAGATGCTCCTTAATACTAGAGAGGGGTGATTCGAGGTATATACAAATAAATAAACATAGATATATTTAGGAGAGAGAGAACATTAGCAACTAAAGAAATCGGGGAAGATTTCATTAAAGATAGGCATTTAAACTAATCTCTGAAGAGATAAAAAGATAAGAAAAGGTAGCGATGAGAAGGGAAGGAGTATTTTCTAGGAATGAGAGAGAGCCTATACCAATATGAATTTGAGAAAATGTGAGTTTGACTGTTCTACAGTAGTGACTGGACATAATGATAAATGAGGGCTAGAAAAGTAAGTTGGAACCAGAAGCCTTTCAGGGCTAGATATTCCTCCCTATTTTGTTCTTCATGGAAATAAAGAACCATTGAATATATTTGAGCAGGTGAGTGACATGGTAGTACTTATAGCTTAGGAAGATTATTTGGTGACTGTATGAAAGATGAATTAAAGTAAAGACTTAATAGAAGCAGGGAGATCAATTAAGAGGCTATGATTATAATTTGACTGAAAACAGAATTTGAAGAAAGATTGGAGTTGCAACCATAAAAGCAAAGTGAGGGATTTTTTCCTATCAGAAAGCAAGCAGTTTTAGGATTGTAGTTGGAATTGTCCTCAATGTGTGCTGAGCACCAGAAGGGCATTATAAATTGAATTGATCACTTTGATCAGAACTTTAAATAATCCCTTGGTAATTATTGGGAAAAGTGCCATTGATTTTTTTTTTCCCACTAGTATTATAAAAAAGTCCCTGAGACAAGCCAAATTAACAAACATTTTTAAATTCTTACTATTTGCCAGGGAGCAGTTAGATAGCACAATGGGTAGATTACTGGGCCTGGAGTCAGAAAGACTTATTTTCCTAATCTGAAAGTAACCTTAGACACTAGTTGGGTGACCCTGGACAATTCACTTAACTCTGCTTGCCTCCATTTCCTTATCTATAAATTGGGCTGGAGAGGGAAGGAATTAGGAAACACACTTTAGTATCTCTGTCAAAAAAAACTCAAATGGAGACTGTCTTTAGTGTTCATTTTAGTCCAATTTTACAGTATCAGCAAGCTGCTATGGTTAATTTTATTCCCCAAGGTGACATATTCTAAAAAGTTATATTATTTCCATTAGAGCTTAATCTAAAAGGCTTAGGGCTAATTTGCAAGAATTCAGAAGCCTTTTCTTGGTACTCCAGGAGATGTGGAATCATCCCCCAGCAACACATAGCATAGCTCATCTGGATATGTCTGTCTATAATGGACAATTTCAGTGAGGTTTTTTTTTTTTTAATATAGAGGAATTTATATTATCTAGAACATGAGTGTACCAAGATTCCAATGTCTGTTTTCTGTTAAATAATGTTTTCTTTATTGTTTCTAATCATCATCACTTCATGGGCACTTTGGACACTAAAAGGAAAAGTAATTTCTGTTTTTTTCAGAATTTCAAATTCCTTTTGAATAAGGAAACTATTGTCTTCTCTATCAAAAACAAGACTGTAGTATACAAAAGTTCTTAATATTTAAGGATACAGATTGTGATTTCATTAATAAAGTAAACTCTGGGTAAAAAAAAACCTACCTTTATTAATACATATCAGCAACTATTTGCCAACTATCAATTGTAGAGAGTTACCAAGTGCAATGTTAAATTAAATAACTTGCATAAAGCCACACAGCCAGTAAGTATCAATGACTGAATTTGAATTTGGGTTTTCCACATTCCAGGGCTAACTCACTATCCCTTGTATTATATTATCTCTTATTTTCTAATTATGAATAATATATTATTAATAAAAGACTCTCTATAAACTACCCTAAATAGCAAGAAAACATTTTGAGAATCTACAATTTACATTGATATAGTCAATAAGAGAGATATTGTTATTTATAAGGGCACTATCAAAAATGACAAAAAGGGGAAATGACAGTTACTGACGAAATGAAGGGAAAACAGAAATACTAAATTGTTAGCTGAGTTCTTAAAAATTCCAACTGTTCTGGAAAGCAATTAAGAACTATGCCAAAATGTCACTAAATTGTGTATTCCCACCAATACAATGGCACATACTCTAGAGAGATCAAAGATAGAGGGAGAGAACACCTATATACTCCTCTAGTCATAATAGCAGTTTTTGTTGTAGAAAAAAACTGGAAGCAAAAGAGTTCATCATTTAGGAAATGTCTAAACAAATCATGGTTTACAAATCCAAGGGAATTCTATGATTCACCTGATTCAAAGTTGCACAATTACGGGGGGGAAAAGATAGTAGCAGGCAAACCTGACAAGGCTGGCATGAACTGAGGCAGAATGAAATGAGCAGAACCAGGAAATCAATCTAAAGAATGATTAATATAATGTAAAGATAATTAACTTTGAACTCCTAAGAACTTTGATGAGTGTAATGACCAATAATGACTGGAGAAGATTACAATGAAACATTCTTACCTCTTGATAGAAAGAGGATGTACTGGAGATTTAAAATAATACATATTTTTCCAGACATGAACAACGTGTGCATTTTTTTTTCTTTGTGAAGTCATTTTTTCAGTTGTATTCAGATTTCTGTGATCAGATTTGGACTTTTCTTGCAAAGATATTGGAGTGGTTTGCTATTTCCTTCTCTACTCATCTTATGAATGAGGAAACCAAGGCAAATAAGATTAAGTGATTTTCTCAGTCACACAGCTAGCAAGTATCTGATGCTGGAACTGAACTCTTGAAGATGATTTTTTCTGATTCCAAGCTCAGTGCTCTATCCACTGCAACACCCAGTTGCCCCTTGTTTTCCTTAATTATATTTATTTGACATTGAAAGATCTTTTAATTGTGAAGGAAAAGATGAGTTGCAATGGTGATATAAAACAAAAAGATTCAGAGAAAAAAGTCTTTAAGAAACATTTAAAAGTACATAGAAGAAAACAGCAAAAAATTCAGAAGGGACACAAGACAGTTTTCATGCTATTATATTAAACATTATATTAAAATATATAAATTTAATAACCAAAATACATTTAAATATTTACACATTTCATATTTGTATATGAATATGAAATATGTTTTATTGTAAAATGTATAAAACAAGTTATACATAATAGGAATTCACATTTTCATATAGAATCCTCAGAGTGAATGTAAATAGCAGTCATTTCTGTTTTGGCTAGAAACTCTGAGGGTCTTCCCCTCTCCGATTTATTTATGTATTTAGATTTTATTTTTCTTTTTTGACTAAATGAATGAATTCATTCTTTGCCTCAATTTCAACCTAATCATAATCACTAAATGGGCATTGCCTCAATCAAACTGAGACCTGGGGAAGACCTTAGCTTAAGGCCAAGGTCTCCCTTGCATTCAGGGTCATCTTCAATCATCCTACTCTATATCTGACCACTGAATCCAGGTGGTTGTGGAGGGGAAAGTGAGGCAGGTGACCTTGCACAGTCCTTCCTCACTTAAATGCAATTCACTTGGATGTCATGGTATCATGTTCCTGATGTCATGGTCCTTTTTGAGAATGAAGGACAAACAAAAATGATCTCTTTGCACATGGTAATGTTCACATTTGTGATTTTTCAAAATTCTGAATAAAAATATAATTTTAAACAAAAACATGAGGTAGAAATCCTGACTTTCAAGAAGCTCACAGTCTCTTTGGGAAAAAAAAACTAATTATAAGAAACAATGAAAGAATATACCAGGCAGCACGTAGTCAAGAATTTCTTTGAATTATAGCATTGCTTTGTGAAAATACATAGAAGACCTAGGTATAAAATACTTGGTCAGGAAGGAAAGTTAACAGGCATTTACGTGCCTACTATGTATCAGGCATTATGTTTCCAAATATTATCACATTTGATCTTCACACCAACCTTGCAATGAGCCCCAGGCTAAGATGGGAGATGTGAGGAGATCTATTCTCTTAAGACTACAACTTTATTATTATGAAGAATTTGGGCTGTATGTTTTCTTTTGAGTATAGAAAGAAAAAATATAGAGAAGTATGGCTTCTTCAAGTCAACATGTGAAAACATCTAATAATTTTAAAAAGTTGTGTGGCTTCAAAAATGATTGTGTCCAACTTTAAATAGTTATGAGCAGAAGAAAGATTAAAACTTGACTTTAGTGAGGTGGTGAGTTACAGAGAGTACCTATGGCAGAGAGAATGGTGCTGGACCTTTTGATCTTAGCAACCACAGCCTTTCAAGGATAGAGAGAGATGGAGAAAAAAGATACATGTATACACACATATATGCATGTGTAATCATGCATATTGTTCAGTCTGAAATTATGAAGATTATGCTGTGGGAAAAGGGTAAGAACAATTTCTGTTATGCTACTAAATGCTTTTGTATTTTATTAGTATACAGTAATTTATATACAGATTATTGCTTTCTGGTGGTTCTGTGACTTTACCACCTTACTTAAATTAAAGCTTCATTTCTTCCTCTCCTTATAAATATTTCAAATGAAGTAGAAAAATAATGATTTCTATTTCCACACACAGTATTTTTTTTATTAGTAATGTGTGTTTTTATGCCTTGAGAACCTATGTATTTAAAGGATAGAGAAGAACATACAAACATGTTTACTTTTCCATTAGAGTTATCTGAGATTTGATGGAAAGAAGTTAAAGAATGACAAAAAAAAAATCATTAAAAGGTTGGATTTCCTGGACAATTGATGAGGTATATCTAGAAGAAACAGTTGTATCTTCTGTATCATAGTATTTGGGGACTGATGATTTTATGATTATCCAGACTATTGATAGACCCTCCATCTCCTTGCTGATGTTACTCATTCATTTTTCACCTACTCATTCATTTTTCTTTCATGTCTACTTTTATTAAAGGGTCAAATCACTTGGTATTATTATCTTTCAACAGAATTAGCAGGTACTTGAATAAGAGGGGAGTTTGAAACTGTTGGCTAAAGTGAGATTCTAGAGTTTTTCATAGATTTTTTTAATCCAGTATTCTATTACTCCAGATATTAGGAACTGACTATACCTGAGATACCCTAGACACAGGAAAGGAGGGAGGAAGGAAGGGAGGAAGGAAGGGAGGAAGGGAGTTGGAAGTTGGAAGAAGGGTTGATACAGGGGGGAGATGGTAGTTCATTGTTATGAATGATGAAGAGAAGAGAAAGGGACCTACAATAGAGTCTTGGGAGATAGCCTTATTTCACTAATTGGTAAAAGATAAATTAGTGAAAGATTGAGGAAGAATAATCAAAAAGACATGAGAACCAGAAGAGAGAAGTGTCACGAAGACTCAAGGAAAAAAGAGTATCCAAAGGAAGTGGATCTTACAAAAAAATCAGAATTTGAAGACTGAGAAAAAAGGAGTAGATTTATTAATTATATGGTTATTGCTGATCTTTGAGGGAGCAGTTTCAACAAAAGTGATGAGACTAGGTTACAAGTTAATGAGGTGATAAAGAAGTTGAGGCAGAGACTATTGACTATTCTTTCTAAGGTAACAGAAATAGATCTACAAAAAAATAGGAAGGGCTAGACAAGATAAGATTTTTTTAAAGGACGTGGAAGTGTTTTTTTTTTTTTTAACATCTTTTTCTTTAAGGGAGACTAATTTTGTTTATAAGTAATAGAAATTTAATTAGTAGGTAAGAAGAAAGGAAGGAACGAAGGGAAGGACTGGAAGGAGGGGGAGAAAAGAGAGAGAGGGAGGGAGGGGAAAAAGGAAAGAGAGAAACAGAGAGAGAGAAAAATTTACAAGTCTGTGGAACAAATTTTCAAAAGATATGAGAGAGAATCAAATGGAGGATACAAGTAGAGGGGCCAGCCTTGATAGAAGTCCTATTATCTTCTAAAACGAGAGCAAAGAAAAGAATGAATGATGATCCAATATTTCAGAACAGTTTTGAGGTGTAGTGACAGGGGTAGAAGCCACAGAACTCACAAAAGATGTCCTCAATTTTCTGAACAGTGTAGGTCATCTACTAAGAGAAGTGGCATATGACTTAAGGATAGATTTAGAGTAGACACTATGGGGAGTGTTACAGAGGGGTCATTTAACATTAAAAGAAGAGATTTCTATATTGTAAGGATACACATGACCTTGAACAACATGAATTTTTAGTGTATTCAATCACACAGCCTCATGATTTTTTCCAATTCTAGTCAGTACCTCTGAAAGAGAAATCAGTAAAGCAAATGATGAGAGTTTTCTTTATATACTTCATCTTTCTTATAAGTATAGAGATGTGGAAGCTAAACTGATATGTCATTCCTGCTAGAACACTTTTCACCAGAATTCTCAAGAAAGTTAGAACATGATATTAACTTACAAGAATCAAAGGTATAGTCAATGACAAAACTCCAGATTTAGGGTTGGACTCCTAAGGGAGCCAAGAGTTTCTCTGAAAGGGGTAGACTGAAAGATGGCTGGGAAACTTTGGCAAAGTTCTACTTTGTGACCTGAAATTTGAAGTAACCTTACTATAATTAACACATCACACTACCTTCCCTGTTCTACAAAAAAAAATTAGAGAGGAGAGACAGTAGATGTATAAAAGTTTTTGACAGCTGCCCAAGAGCTGGGACCACACCTATGTGAATATATTGTGTCACTGACTTCTTTACTGCGTATGAAAGGTTAAAAATTTCCTAGAGAAAACAACTATCACCACCGTTTGCCAAAGGACTCATGAAATGGCCTGATTGCTAGGAACAAAAAAACAAACCAAACCAAAATAAAATGAACTGAATACCAACAGAAATAAATGTGCCTTACATGTAACTGGATGATCACCAGGCATAATCTCTCATAGACCACCAAGAAGAATAAGTTCCAAAGATCCAAGCCCTACCACTGGCTTTGAATAATTTCTAAGATAAGATCATTCCAGTAAATCTTGACTTATAGAAAGTCATGGGAAATTAAATGAGAAACCAATCTCTTAGGTGTGACTGGATTCCAGGTCATTCTAGGTCTTAGGAAAATTCTCTTGCTAGATCTTTGAATTGCACATGAGTTATGTAACCCATCTCAACTAAAAGCTGAGTCTCTGGGCTCAAAGCTATTAAAACATACCACAAACCAAACCACCTGCGAGGAGCCAATTCAGCAAATGTTCTTCTGTGAAATGCAGTAATAAAATATTGAAACTGAGGGTTAAAACATCTGAAAAACTAACCAGAGCTCACAAACACAGTGCCTTGAGGCAAGAAAAGAAGAAAGTGTTCCATAAGCTTAAGGATGATGATTTCCAGTGATACCAAAGCTAAAGACCACCACCAGTAAATTGAGGGGGGATGAAAGGACCCAGGTCCTATAATGTGTATGAATGAGAGGCTTTTGTAAGTTCATATATTGGAGAAAAACTTCTATTACAATTACATACAGAAATTCAGACAATAGAACTAGACAAATAATTTACATTGCAATGCAAAAATGGAGTTTATTTTCCTTTCCCCTACCAAATATTTAGATGGGTGGGTGGAAGGAGAGGAGGGTGGCTTTTAAAGATTGTATTTTGGCATCCGACTATATTGTAAGTAAAATTCAAAGCAGTATATCTTTGCAAAGAAAAAAAATCTCTCACTTGCAAGCAATGGTAGGAGGACAATATTTATGTTATTCTAAATTGTCATTGAAGTTAAGAACTAATGATAGCTTGTCCTTAATGCAAAAAGTTCCCTTCTTCCAAATATTCTTTCAGCTATACCTTAGTGTTGTGTTGGCAGAGGAAATAATCAGTGACCTTAGAAACCACTGAGTACTAAATGGTAGTGGACAGAAACTATTAGCAAGCATGATGATAGCAATTCATAGGGATATTAAGAAAGAAAATCTAATGCCTCAGGAAGCCATCATCTTAATGGAAATCAGCAAGACTTGAGTACAAATTCAGCTTCAAATATTTACTACTTCTATGATCCTGAACAGGTCACTTAACTACCTCAATAATAAATAAAATAAAAGGAAATAATAAAATAGCATCTCCTTGGTCCATTGGGTTATTATGAGATAATGAGTTAATATTGATATCAATAGAAAAAATGAGATCTTTGTAAAGTATTTTGCAAATGATAAAAGTGCCATATATATGCTAGTTATTGTTATTGTTGTTATTATTTCATTTTCCTCTCATTGTCTTGCCCTCCTCTATTTTTTTCTCCTTTTCTCATATCATCTTATGCATTTACTAGCGTCAACACTGATGAGTTCAGATGTCTTAGTTATCCCCACTTCGGTTATTGGAATTTTTAATGCAATCTTCAGTCTCCCCAAAGAATACAGTATACTTCTCAGTATCTAAGAAGGAATGCAAGCAATAGGACTTCTGTTTCCTACCTGTCCTACAACATGTAATTTTCTTGTTTCTTCTGGGTTTCATGCAACATAGATAACTTGGAGTATTGTTTTCTTTGTGGTATACATCTAATTCCCAAGGAAGAAAGGAATGGAAAAGTAGTTTCAAGTCAATCCCATGGGATAAGCATAGCAGTAGAAGCTAATACTTGCCTTGACCCATGTAGAACACAATAATAATTGTGTAGCAAATGTAATGAACCATTTTGTCCTGTTCCAGTACAATGATGACCTTTGAGCAGAACAGGCTAGTTGTGCTCTTGCAGGAGCTGGTGCCACCAAGTGTTATAAGACATATTTAATGTGTTTCATTATTTCTCAAAATTTTCATTGGTGGTCTGCCTGAATGGTAACTAAAGATTTATTAATACTTTAGAAATAGAGTTGATACTGTTACAGGTAAAATTGGGATTCTGAGACAGATCTTCCCATAGAGAGGAGGGAGATGATATCATTATCACCAGGTGCATACAGGTTGCACATGTTAACCTTAAGATGATTGTAATCTAAAAACCATATTCTGAAGTTATATCAGACAGGAAATATGGTCATGGTATGAAGGTAAAAAGCGTCACACAAATATTTGAATCTTCACATGGGCATCTAGGCTCTCTATATTCTTTGACTCATCTTACCAAGGGTATGAGATAATGTTCCCAAGCTTCACATTGTGTTAAGTGCCTTCACTAGAGCTATAAGTAACAATTCTATCAAGGACCATAAACCAAACCCAAAGCAAGCAGCACAAAAATTAGGAGTTGAAAGAGGTAGAGACATTGAATCTTGGGAAGAAACTCCAGAATACTGGATCTTATGGGGAGAGCTCCCCATGGATCTGAGGAGGAAACATGCCATGACAAAGAGAGCTCATCTGGGGTATAGCCACCAGAAGGAAGATGCCTACCATCTGTTTTCATCTTATTTTATTTGTTCTTACTAAACAAATTCCAAGTTCCTATTGAAAGAGTCCAAGTGTTATCAGTGCCTTCAAAATTTCAATGCCCTGTGGGTAAAACCCAATTTACTCTGTCCTATTTACAACTTCAGCTTTAACTCTTTGATGTACAACATCAATTTTCTAACATAGTTTTACTGTTAGAGTGTTTAAAAAATTTTTTTTACCTCATGTCATTCTTAAATTTTAAAGAGTACATACAGTAGAAGTAAGTGGTAGGTACAGTAGTAATAGTAGTAGTAGTAGTAGTAGTAGCAGCAGCAGCAGCAGCAGCAGCAGGAGCAGCAGCACAGGGATAATTGTAGTAGACATAGTAATAATAGGTGTAGTAGTAGTGGTGGTGGTGATGATAGTAGTGTAGTTAACAGTATTAGTAGTAGTTGACAGTAGTAGTAGTAGTAATAGTAGTAGTAGTAGTCGTAGTCGTAGTCATAGTAGTAGTAGTAGTAGTAGTAGTAGTAGTAGTAGTAGTGGTGGTGGTGGTGGTGTCTGTTAAGAGTCAGTTGAAGTACTTTACAGCATACGATGCATATTCACTTCTGAAAATACTTCTCTCTTGGATGCAGCTAAGAAGTTTTTTTTTTTGCCATGATGCAATAACACAAACTAATAGTTTGATTTGAGTTAGAGTATTTTTTCTCATTAGAAATGCTGGTATGGTGAAAAATGTTGGGGAGGATTTTTATCCTCTTTTAAGTGATCAAAATTTACTTTGTTGGGAAATTCAGGAATTTTTATCACAATGTCATGGTCAGAGAAAGACTTGGTATTAATGTATGCAGATGAGTATTTCCTGCAGTAACAACCAGCCTATTACAATATTTGGATTTTGCTAGATATCAACCCAACCAAGTGATACCTCATCCATATTCTCTATTTACTCTGGAAATTTCACAATATTGTACTTAAGCAGATGTGATGTCAGGTTGTTTTAGATTGATTTTCTTTTACTATGAAAGCTCATAGGTAGCACTTTAAAAAAAGCATATTGATTGATTGACTATTAGAAAGAAAGGTATAGTAGAGAGAGAGAAAGAGAGGGAGGAGGAGGGAGGAATGGGGAGGGGGAGGGAGAGAGAAAGATCTGGCTTTGAATCATTAAGACCAAGATTCAAGTTTTATTTGTGGCATCACTGACTGTGTTATTTGAGGCAGGCAAGCTACTTATACTCTCAGGACTCCAGGAAAGTCAAGATAGAAAGTTGAAAAGCAGGTGCCAGTTTCCATAAGTAGAAGTCTTCCCCTCCCCCCAAACAAAAATTATATTAATTATATATATGTAATAAACATAAGAAAACTCTACTCCAAGATTATATGTGTGTGTGTGTGTGTGTGTGTGTGTGTATATATATTTCTTGTTGCTAAGAAAACTAACTTGCTATATAGATGATGAGATAATGCATCTATTTTATAGTTAGTGTCCTGAAAGTATTTATTCTATGACTTTCAAGATTAATATCTTAATATTAATAAACTTATCAGCAAAACATTGAAGCCTAAATTTATGTTACATGAATCTAGGTCACTCTTTCGGTTTAAGATCTTAATACTGCTTTATCTTCAGTATAAAGTACCTTTTTTTAGAGGTGGGAGAGGAGGTATTGTTAAGAGAGCAAATTATCAGTGGTTATAATGTGATCACAGTGGCTGAACAAAGGTCATTAATTTACAGAATTTCTCTTAGTGCCCTATCTAGAGACTTGAGACTTTTTCCCAGGACAGTGAAATTTATAGTATACTTAGAACACTCACAGTCCTTCAGGCAGAATAAAGACAAAAGCCTTCAGCAGCTGTTTGTTAGAAAGAATGTTAAATGAGAAACTATCATTAGTATATTTTCTTTTCTCAGCAGTGATACTTAAGGTTAGTTCTTTGAAACAGCCCTGAGGTGTCTTGAAATTTGGGCTGCTTTCCCTGGTGCAAAAATTGCTGGTTAGTTCTCTGGTTGTTCTCTATAAGCAACTTCAAAATAACACTCAAATGCTGCAATAAAATGAGTACCTTTACTGCCATGTCTACCAAATGTGCAATGGAACTAACTTGTATTAGCTGGAAAATTTTCATCATGTACATTTATACTATAGAAATTGGCAAATGCTACAAATTAGCACTTGATTTATTGGGTTTTTCTTTATTTCTAGACTTAAGTGATGGATAAAATGTTAATAATACAGATTAAACTTAAAAGTGTATGCTGTAGTATGGAAAGCTGGTTCATATATCTAACACCATCAGTCAAGCATTCCATGTAAAATCAACTTCTGTTATATTCTATAAAAGTTCATAATGATGACTGATGACCCACTACATTTCCTTAGTTCTCTGGGAAAATCCATTAAATAAGATTGTTTTGCTCTGGCCAGTTCTAATAGCATGATGAATAAAGCACTCCTTTATTCAGAGGAAGGAAAGAAATAATTGTTTTGTTTCTCCTCCTTTCTATGTTCCTCTCCATCTATCCCCATCATCCCATTTCACCTGTCATGTACTTTGCAGTTCTTCATTATTTCTCTCCTCTCATCCCCCTTCAGCCTCCAAAGATCTGTAGTAAGAACTATAAAAAATGCAATTTAATAAAGTGGGAAGAATGCTAGACATGGAACTAGAAAGACCTAGATTTGCGTCTCATCTCTGGAATTTGCTAGTATGTGACCATTGACAAGTCAAACTTTCTGAGCCGTGGCTTTCTTTCCTGTAGAAGGAGATGATAATGCCCTATGAGACCTGTTTATCTCATCAGGTTTCTGAAAAGTTCAAATGAGATTATAAATGAAATGCATACAAATGCTAAATAAATATCAGTTACTTGTATCAATAAGTCTAGTGTTGTAGTCAAAGGAGAATTGATAGGAATGAGCACAGTCTTACTGCAATAACTCACAACACGAACTAGACAACACTACCAGAATAACTATGCCCCCTACATATATAAGTAAATCAACACTGAGCTGCCACATGAAGTACAGAAGAAAATAGTGGTGGGGTGGAGAGAGTTCTGAATTTAATGTCAGAAAGATCTGAATTCAAATTTGAATCCCTATATTTATTAACTGTATGTAATTCTGGGTAAGTCATTTAACTGCCTCATTTTCTTCATCTGTAAAATGGGAATGGCAATAATAGCATCTAATTCCTAGGGTTATTGTAAGAATAAATTAGGTAGAATATGTAAAGCATTGTAAAAGCCTTAAAATGCCATGCAAATTCTTATCATTCTCATTATTTTTAATTATTTTAACATCATGTATCCCCCCCCCCCGCAATGATTAAGAATATGTGTGGGGAATGAAGGCAAATAATGAGAACTTTATATTCAAATAAGTGGTGCCCAAAGAAATTCAGTTTTGACCAGGTTCCCTTAGTATTTTTTGACCATCCAACTTGTAGGCTAAATTCATTTCCTTTTCATTCCACTATGATGTTTGCCCTGGGAATAGAATAAAACTCATTAAAAACAAAAAGAAAGCAACATTCAGCCTTCAAATACATTTAAGATCCTGACAGTGTATTTTAATTTAGCAATGTAGAAAGATTATCTAGGAATTAGATACAAAATTGAAACTCATTTAAGAAAATTGGGCTCACAGTAGTATACCACCTAAGAGCCCATTGTATATGATCCTTCCGTTGTAAATTAAAAACAAACAAACAAACAAAACAATAAGACAAGAAGATGTTGAGTATTTGGAAGATGATGGAGATTTGGGTGCCTACCCTAGGACTGACATTGACTGGCAGAATAACTTGGGGCAATGGCTGCAGAGGGCAGTATCACCAAGAAAAAAAAAATCCCACCCATTCAACTGAGACTTAGTTGATTTTGTTTTCTGCCACTAACTTCACCTGGGGTTCAATTTTTCATCTCTAAATTGATGAGAAGATTAGACTAGATCCAGAAGTATGCTGGAAAATGTTTTGCAACAGCTTTCTAGAGGGGGAACTTGAATAGGATAAATTTTTTAAAAAATTTAATCTGCATTGTTAACATTTTCCCATCACTTTCTTAAGGCTAGACAATTAACAAAACAATCATTCAAACCCTGATTTATAACATTTGCTTGTTTCTAAGCAGTAAATGCTTATACTAAGAATTTAACAGTCAGCTCTTCTAAGTTATCTCTCAATTGAATGATCTAAAATGGTCCCTTTTAACTCAAATTCTGTTGAACACTTTACATTAAATTGTCAAGAATATAAATTATTGCTGATTAAGTTGTGGATTGTATATTTCAAATAACATGATTTATTCCATAACAATTATTTGCTTCTGGAATATAGCACTTTTTAAGATAAAAATTAGGAAACAAGACCTTTGTAGACCTTAAGTCCTCAGTTTTCTTAATTGTGATAATAGTTTCCAATTTCTTTAATGGGCTAGTGAAAGAGAATGGAATGTCAAACCAATTGAAAGTAGTCTTGTGGTATTGAGCTACCATAATGCCCAAGGCTAAGGATCAAAGAAAGCCATTGATATCCAAGCTTTCCCCTTTGTCACTATGAAGTACATCTTATCCTAGAGATGGATTTTATCTTGTTAGATCCTTGAACAGTTTTGTTTGATTTCTCCCTACCTGGGAGACAAAGCAGAGACAGCCATAAAGTGAACATTCACATTCGAGCTATCCTCTGCCTGCAGTAACCTTGAAAACCTTAAAACCACCTTGAATGGACTGTGGGTATTTATTTCCCAAATGATTTTAGTGCATGGAATTAGATCAGGACTTCTTAATCTTTTTAGCATCATGAACTCCTTTTTCTTTTTTTTTTTTTTGACACTGCTAAAATCCCCTTATCAGAATATTTATTTTCCACATTCTCAATTGAAGGAAATGATAAATTACAGCTAGAGGATAAGGAAAATGAAGATGTATTTCCCCCCATCTAACTTCACAGAACTCATGAAATCTATCTGTACTCCCTGGTTACTGATCCCTAGATTAGACTAAGAGAAATTGTTCTCACCCTAAGGAAAGCCCTGCTTGCCTTTTTTTTTTTTTTTGGTTTGTTTTTGGTTTAAATAGGCAACTCCCCCCCCCCCCCCAATCTGATGAAAAGAAATGGAACAGCAAAAATATCATCTATTGTTATTGTTTTTCTAAATACATCTTTTAGGTTACTGTTTCTTAAAGCTTCAAGAGTACGAGAGCATTTACTAAAAATGCCAAATATTAATCTCTTATTTAGTTACAGCTTTTTTTTTCTTTTTTTTTCCCCCCCAAGCTCATGAAAAACCAGAAGGAAGGACTTTGTAGCACTCTGGACTTTATCATGGAAACTAGTTCTGATTCCTGTGTCCTTCAGACACAAGCTAGACATGTTTGGAAGATTGGGGCTTATGCAGTGCACTGGAGGATTAACTATAAATCAATTCTTAGCAGAAGCTAATGGGATAATCAGAAGCAGTGTTCATTGATCTCCCCAGGGAGTCCCTTTTAGCCTTGACTGGGAAAGAGACATATATACATACAGGTATTTAGAAGTGAAGGTTCTGTGGAAGTTAATTATTTTCTACCTAGCTCTCTTCCCTCTCTCAGGGGTCTCCTTTTCCCCAACACCATCATTTCCAGTGTCCCTTTACTATCTGAAAGAATTTTGTAGCATTGACCTTATCTCTGTCAAGCTATACTCTTGACTATAAAGGGGGTGGTTTTACTTGATACTGTGTTTTAAGATGGGGTAGTAGGAGGGGAAGGAGGACCGACTCCCTTTTGCTTCAGGATTCCATTCCACAGATTACTGAAAACTCAAACCCTAAATAAGAGTAGCCTCTGAGGGCTGGTTTCTGATGTCGCACTAAGCATGATAAGAATGCCATTGACGTCAGCATAGCCATCATCAGGCAGAATGGCACCCCTGCTCTTGAAACCACACCAAGCAATTGCAGAGCTTTTGAAAATTAAAAGCTGGTGCTGGGGAGGGGCGGGGGGTTGGAGGGGAAAGGCAGGGGGGAAGGGAAGAAAAGAACAGAGGGAAGCAGTGGCTCCAGCTGAATTCTACATTTTCTGTGCATTTCCTGTATTTTAAAACATTCTCTCTCTATATATGTGTGTGTGTGTGTGTCTCTCTCTCCTTCCTTCATCCTTCTCTTTTCTCTCTCCTTCTCTCTTTCCCTTCTCCTTTTTTTCTCTCTTTTCCTCCCTCCCATCTCTCTTCCTATCTTTCCTCTTCCTTTTTTCTTTTCTCTCCTTTCTTCTCCCTCCTATTCCCTTCCACCCCCAACTGTGTTTGGGGAAGAAACTTAAAAGCTCACACTCACTTCAAAGGAAAAAGATAATTTAATTTTGTCAAAATATCTGAATTCAGGGAAAATGAACCATACCACCCAGATATTGGACAGAGGCCCTGAGCCACAGGAGAAAATATAAGCCACTGAGAATGAAATTTCTGAGCTAAAAAAGATACATTTTAGCTGTATGTGTGTGGAGGAATAGATTGTAACCAGAGATATTTAATATGCCAGAAGACCTGCTTGTAAGGGAATCTTCCCCCCCCCCCCAAAAAAAAAGATCATATTCATTCACTGTGCCCTCAGAACAGTTGCTTTAATTATAAATTAAAATAATAAAATTATTGTTTTTGGGAAGAGAACAGTCTTTAGTCTAGTTTCACAAATAGAGCCAGATCCAAGTACAACAGCAGTCAGTTGTAAGCCAAAAGAGCTACCTGGATTGGAAAATTTTTATTGAGGTTAGAGAGAGTTCGAAAATATTTTTGTAGTGTCAATTGTTCTCTTTTCCGCTAGTCCTCCCCCTTTCTCCAGTCCCAGTTGCTTCCTTCTTTGCAAGCATCAGTCACTTCAAGATCCTTATAAGAGTAAAATAGTATTGGTTTGGGTTCTTGGTAATACCTTCAGTATAATTGTGCTTTACTTTAGAAAAGGCACTGGCAAGATCCCAACTCTATATAATCATTAAGTAAATTTGTCTTACACATCCGTAGACTTGCTCAGAAAAGTTCTAGACAGAGCCAGTTTTGAGATGTGGAAATCTGAGCAAGAGCATTTTCACTCAGATTCTCAGTTATGTCTTATAAGATGAGCAGGCATGGATTATGTACAAGAAAACAAAATTTGGACAGGAAACATAGATTCAGTAAATTGCCTTTTGTAAAGTCTTTGGTTATAGTGACTGGTATCCAAGAAGGTAGATAAGATAAAAGAGGTTATAATAATAGATAACATTTTAATATCCCTGAAAAATTTGTCCAGTGCTTTCCTCACAATCACCCCATACAATATTCCTTATCCCTTCTTTACAAATGAAGAAAGGAGGGCTCAGGACAGAGCCTTGCCTTAACCATAACTACCAAGTGGAAGAGATATTTGAAATCAAAGTTTTTTCTACTTTTTTTTTTTTTAAGGGAAGCTAAGCAAATCTACCATCATATGTACAAATTCTTTTGATAGGATTCTTCTGCAGTATGTTAATCAACAGAGAGTCAAGTGTGATTTTTGATATGTTTCTAAGATCTCATGTGAAGAAGTGAATAAAAGAGACAAGGTACAACTATTGTTTATATTTAATCCAATCTTCAGTACAGAAAAAGAGGAGGAAAAAAACATTATCAACATAGGGTTTTTGTTGTACATTGAAATGGGACATGGGAAACTTGTAATGCTCAGTCACATGAGCCTATATTTTTTTTTTCAATTTTCTTTGAACCTCTAATACAGAATCTTTTAATATCAAACTGTTCAGACTGCCTCTAAAATTCATTCCTGCCAGACATCATCATGTTGCTGATGATTTTCATTTCATTTGTTACTCTCCCATTAATTAGCCTCATCTATCCAGCTGTCTTATCTAATCCCAACAATCTGTCTTTTTGATCCAGTTGTGTCCATCTACTCTCATATATGCTGTCTCCAGAGCCACATGTAGAATCTTATGCAAATAGGGTTCCAGAGCCCATTACATGGCATTTAAAATGTAAGGCCCTGGGGGAGGATGAACATCCAATTAGACTCGTATACTCCTCCATAGAGAACTGCTCCCAGATGACTCCATTTTATGCTAGCCCCGCAAGGGTTCCAAATTCTTCCCACCTACAAATTCCTTCTTTTTAATGATTTTTTCTTTAGCATGACAAGAAAATGCCTCAGTCACAGGGCCTTTTTCATTTGATTAAGCATTCCCTAATGAATGCTTACCTCTTTCTGGCATCAAAACAGAAAGCCACATGTTGGGTCACAGTGGTCCTAGCTATGTTCTAAAAACATCAGGTGGAGGGAGCTAGGTATAATGGTATATTTGTGTCAGGAAGTGCTAGGATATTTGATGAGTGATGTAAATTAATAAAAAGAGAAAAGGAATCAACTGGCAAACTGTAGAACCTATGAGTAAAGGAACAATTTAGAATGTAGAGAAACAAATTTTTCTCAAATTACTTTTTTCAAGAGAAGAATTATCATGGATTGGGGATTCAGGATGTCTTTAATCTTTCTTTTCCCCATCATAACATGACCTAATTTAGTAATGCATCTACATGAATAAAAGGTAGAATTAGATGATGTGTGCTCATCTAACCAGGTATAAGTAACTATGGAAGCAAAGCAACCACCATGTCCAAACTGTAGCTACTGTGCTTGATCCAAAGACGAGAAATATTGGGGAGGAGTTCTGAATTTGGGTTAAAAACATTCAAAATATAGTATTTCCCTCTCTAACTGGAATTACCACTAAGTCATATGACATTGCTTAGTTCTTAGTACATAATAGTAACTGATATTTAGAGTCAGCTAGGTGGTATAGTAGATATGCTTAGCTTGGAGTCAGGAAACCCAAAAAGACTCTAGAATTTCTTTCTCTAGATGGTTAGAGTTTCCAACCCCAGGGTGTTAGACTAACCTACATAAAAGAGATGGTTTTTGAGTTGGACTTTAAAGGATGGTTAAGTTTTAGGAAAAGAGGTTATCAAGAATAGTGTCATGTTGTAGAACATTAAATGCAAAAATTAAGAAAAAGTAGTAAATGTATTTAAAGAGTGAAATAGCAAGAATGGAAGATTTGAGTATCAGTGATTTCAGTAGAAATGAAATGGAGAAATAGAAAACACTGAAATGAATGATGATGACAGTGCTTTATAAGCCATGAACTAGGATGATGATAATGATGTTAGACAATCCATGAATAAAATACATGGCACTGGATCCTGGAAAATAAATCTAGAATTTAGAGAAATAGGAAAGGAAAATGAGAATTTGTAAACAGCAGATAATGGGAGATAAAGGAAGATGAAAAGTTGTGTTGAAAGTGGTTTACTCTCTTGAATTGAGTTGGAATGGAGAGCAGATGTTAAAGAAAGATATGTAGATAGAAGACTGAACAAAGGAGATTGAATACAGAGGGGTTTAGATATAGATTTAACATTTATCAACCCTCAGAGCATATAGAATTTGACTAAAAAGAGGGTTTACAGAAAGAATCATAGTAAAAAAAAAAAAAAAACACACACACACACACAAAGCATATAGGACTAAAAAGGTCCTTACTGGTCGTCTTATCCAGAATTCAATGTTATCAATAAGGAAAATGTGATGTGCACAAAATAATCTAGGCAATAAGAGGAAAGTATTTGCACAAAATTTTCACCCTCTAAATACAAAATCATTGTGTTGTTTTGTTTTGTTTTGGTTTGGTTTGGTTTAAATCACACCACTCCACCTTCCAAGAAGAAAGGCAAAGATGATATTCTGGCTATCCTTCATTAATCTTGGGGGTACAGGGGTTGGTCCAGATTGATTTCATCGGTCAAGGGAGCTCCTTTTAGATATCTTGAACTGGATAAGTCATAGATATATATTCAACTCAACATGTCCAAAACAAAACTCATTATGTTTTCCCTAAAACCTTCTCATTTACCAATTTTCCTGTACTAGGTACAGGTATCCATTCTTTCAGTTTTCTAGGCTCAAAATCTAGTTATATTCCTTGACTCTTTATTCTTATATATATTGTCCATTCCACTGTCAACTCTTGTCATTTTAAATGTTAACTATATCTCATATATATAATCCTTTTTTTCCATTTACACAGCTATCAATTCTAGTTCAGGCCCTTGTCACTGCTCTTTTAGACTACTGGCAGAACCTGTTCATTGGTCTTCTTGCCTTGAATCTCTTCCTATTCTATTTCATCCTACACATATCTACCAAAGTGATTTTCCTAATGTTCAGCTCTGATCATGTTCTTCTAATTCTTGTTTCTCAGTAAACTTCTATATTTTCCTGTTACTTACAGAGCCTTGTGTTTTGTGTTTAGTGTTCTTCATGATCTATCCCCTTACTCTTTTCCCAGTTTTCTTACACTTAACTCTGATTCAGCTCTATGGCCCTCTTTCTGCTCCTTACACATAATAATCCACCTTCTATTCTGGATCTTAGCACCAACTTTCCTCATGTTTTAAATACTCTCCTACTTCATCTGTTTTTTAGCTTATTTGACTTCCATCAAGACTTAGCTCAAATCCCACTGCTCTGTAGGAGGTCTTTCGTGCTGTTCTTCCTTTCCCTACAACTAATTATTGTCATATTTTCTCCTCCATTGCAATGTGAGGGATCCTTTAAGGGCATGGCCCATATTTTGGTTTTTCTTTGTATACCTAGAACTTAGCATAGGGTCTGGCCAATATTAAATCTTTGGTTTGTTGACTGAAAAACTGACTTCCAATGTCACTTTCTACACTTGCAGATAGACAAGTCAGTCATAACGTAAGAGTTTTAGACAGTTGCCTGGGCCACTCCCAATAAATATTGATTGGTTTATTATTTGATTATTGGGTGAACTGTCAGATCATAAAGAAAATAATGCCTCAGATACTGAACAGAAGCAAGATAAGCAATATAAAAAAAATATGTTAAAGATTATTTGCCTATAGGTTACCAGGTAAGACCTGACAGAGCAGGTGATTTATTTGCTCAGCTGTAGAGAACCAAGTGTTATCAACCCTGAACAATGAGATACTGCATCAGGATTTTAATAGAGCATCTTGTACGTAGTAGCTGATCTGCAGATTTACTGAATTCCATTTACTTCAATGGAAAAATGAAAGAAGGAAATTAGAGGATGGAGAACGGAAAAAGGGAATAAGCATTTATTTATATAGTGCCTACTATGTGTTAGGCACTGTATTTAATACTTTACAAATATCATTCCATGAAGTGAAATGCTCTCAAATAAGAATAGAAATCTAAGGCACTAGGATTATAGGGGGAATTTTTTTACTTTATTAGACTCAGTTTTTTTTTTTAAATTAGTAGAATTATCAAGACCAAAGAATTATAGGCAATTTAATTTAAAAGTATTTGTGTGTGTGTGTGTGTCCAATTTTAAGTGAATTATGTATTTATTGAACACCTACATTAGAAACAAGTATGGGTATCAGGTATTCTGTTGTATGACAAACACAAAATAAAGCTAATTTGTGCTTTTTGCTCGTAAGGAGCTTAAATTCTTCTATGGTGTTTTGTCTGTTTATTTGTTTGCTTAATGACCTAATGTAGTGAAAAAAGCTTATACTGAAATTGAGTTCTGAGTTTATCACTTGCTTGCTACTGGTGAGCTTAGCCGACTCACTTAGTCTTTTTAAGACTAAACGTAAATTTAGTAAATTTGTAAAATTTGTAAATTTGTAAAATGGAAATTACTCCTATATCTTTATAGAGTTGCTGAGAAGATCAAATGTGATCATGTTTATGAAGTGATTTTTTGAAATATAAAATCCTTTTGAAATGACTTTATGAAAGTTACCTTTTATTTGTTTAGTGAATAAAGTATTGGATCTGGAGGCAAGAAGACCTGAATTCAAATCTTCTTTGCCACTAGCAAAGTCACTTGATCTTTGCCTGCCTCAGTTTCCTTGAATGTAAAATGCAGTAAAAGGGTTATTGTGAGAATCAAATAAAACATTTGCAAAGTACTTTTGCAAACCTTAAATTATTATATAAACGATAGCTATTATTATAGCTGATTAATGTTTTCATATGTGTGTGTATGGAGTATGTGTATGGGGTGTTGTTAAACAGTTTCTTTTTTGTAATAGGTAGCAAATAGGATTTTCATGTTTACTTTTCTTCTACTCCCCTTGCTACTTCATTTATCACTTTCAAATCTTGTTCCCTGAAAATAAATTAAATGTACTAGAATAAAATATATTTCAAAGTATTTCAGCTTCTTGAGAAGTGCTGTAACATTTTGGAATAGAGTATTGTTTGCTCATACTACATCTATCTTCTGCCATATTACCTTAAATGTATCAGTCACTGGACTAATTTTGTTCTTTGGAAAATACTATTCATGGGCCAAAATTTACCATATCTTAAGCAGTATTCCCTTTGGTCTGTATTGTGACTATTCTGACAATTATACCATTCATAAAGCAGGATTGAACAGGAATTCAATAAATTTGTGCTGAGTAGACTCTTCAGAAAATTAAATTAAAAGGCTATATATTAGTAACAATGGCATTAACTTTCCTTTCTAGTTTTGATATATGAAAATTAGGCTCAAATGTTTCAGACAGATTCTAAAATTAATTAATGTTTATTGCAATGTTAAATGTCATCTGCCATAGAGTTAGCGCATCCAGACAAAAATTCACTTTTATGAATATGATGAAATCTAGATACTCTTTGAATGTATAGTTTAAGGGATGAGGTAGTGAAACTCTGTGAAGAATCTCAAGGTTTAATAATAAGACTTTGACTTTACATAGCTTATTATAGCTAGCAAAGTGGTTTCATGTGCGTCACACACAATTCTAAGAAATAGATAAGGCAGGTGTGGTTATTCCCATTTTACAGAAACAAACAAACAAAAAAACAAAACTGAGACTCAGCTATATGGCGGAATGTTAAGAGCTCTAGACCTGAAGTTATAAGATTTGGGTTCAATTCCTGGCCCTAGTAGTTGTCAGTAATGTGACTTTAGATAAATATTCTCAGGTTCCTCATCTATAAAAAGGAAGAAGTTACATTTATCTGCTAAAGTCTTTCACAGAACTAATATTTTAAGATTTTATAGTGGAGAACCCAGGACTCTGCTGACTCTTAGCCCAGTATTCTTCTCATGCTATGAAAACAAATAATATGGGTACATATAGAAATAAATAAATTAATAAATGTACATAGTTAGCATCTAGTTGGATCAAGAGAAGCCTGTATAGGAGGTAGGTGGTGTTGAACTAATAAGTCTTGATTCTAAGATGTGGAGGTAAGGAAGGAATCCATTATAGGCCTTTTTATAGAGGAGAAGGAGACTTATCTGAGCCCTACTTATCCTTAATGTCAAATCCAACCTCTTCCAACCCATCTACTAATCATGGATTCTTTTATTTTAAAATTTTACTTATTCTATTTTTAATTTAGGGAGTAAAACAAGCATTTCCATAATATAGGATAATTAAAAAGATAATTGCCCATGAAACTGCAAATCTATTATGTGCAACTTGCTATTCTTTTTAAATATAAAATAAAGTTATAGTATAAATCCCCCCCTTCCCAAGATGCTACAATTAAGCACAAATGTATATCTATATATATGTATGTATCTATGTAAAATCATTCTATAAATATTTCTACTTACCCTATTTAACTTTTCTTTTTCTGGATACGATAACATCTTCTTTCATATGTCCTTCTAGTTAATTTGGTTAATTATAATAGTCAAAATAACTTAGTAGCTCAATGTTGTTCTTAAAATAATATTGCTGGTACTATATACAATGTTCTCTTGGTTATATAAGATAACATGGATTCCTAATCTGTGAGTGTATGTATGTATTTGTGAGCATGTGTATGTGTGTATGTGAATGTCATATTAATAGTCTCATAAAGCTTCTGGGCCCCTTTTTGGAACAATGTTTTAAAGTACACAAAATAAAATGTATTGGGTTATAAAGGAGACCAATATATTGAATTAGAGATGTGATTTTTTTCCCATCCAAGTTCACTGACCTTTTGGAATTTATCCTGGGGGTTCTTAGATCCTAGGCTAAGAACCTTTCTTCTAAAAAATAAAAGCTCCATGAGGACAAAGAAAATTTCATTTTTTTTTTTTTTGTATCCCCAGTGTCTAGCTCAGTAGCTGATTAGGCACTCAAATTAGGTGCTCAATAAATAAATACTTGTTGATGGATTGCTTTATTAGCTATTAGTTTATAAAGAATAGTGAGCTTCTGGTATATAGCTCTGATCATGTCTTTCCAGATATTCAATGGATACTAAATTTTTGCTTTTTCAGTACATATTATTACAGTTTCTACAGTGTCATTGCGTAATCTGGACTTAATCCTGAATTGTGATAGATTTCTCTTGTTTTTATACATGAGCAAACAAGTTCAACTATTAGTTCCACTTTCTTGAATTCATATGGATGTCACCATTGGACTGATTTTTTATTCCTTTTCTATATATTAACCATTTCATAATTTCTTTTCAGAGATGAATTGCTTTCGATTATATTCATATTCAGTCATATATTATACATTTGTTTTGAGCTTTAGTAGTTTCTTTGTGAAATTTTTTTTGTCAGTTTTTAATTTCCTTTTTGATGAGGAAATGTTAATCTTTCTATAGATTAATGAACATGTAGGGTTTTTTTATCTGAACACCTAAAAATTGGTTGTCTATTTTACTATGCTACAAGTATATGTTAATACTCATATTGCATAGGTTTTTAATGACTTTAAAATTGTTCTTCATATTCACCTTGATTTCAGAATGCTATCAGTTTTTTTTATTTTTTTATTTTTTAAATACATAACTTCAACTTTTTTCTTGATAGTTTTATGCTGAATGTTCTTTGCTAGAGAAATCAAGTATTGCCTTTATCCAATTTGACCTCAGGATTCAAGCTTTAAGTCTTCAATATCTCTCCTTACATGGTAGACATTAAAAATTTCACTTTTTATCAAGTCCAAAAGGCATTATTGTATCATGGGGGAAAAGTTTCTATGAGATAAAGTAGTTATTTCACATATTTTCCATATGGGTTATATAACTTTATGTATCATATATATTAAATGTTTGATACAATATTTTGGTAACATTAGATAAAACTCCCTTTATATGATTTAAAAGCCATATTCAGTTCTATTTAAAAGAAATGATGATGGATTTAATGTTAGGCAGAATCTTATCAGATTTAAACTGTGTTCCTGGAAAAAACAACATTTTGTATGACTTGTCTAATGCTATTGTGTGGGTAGTATGTTTTCAATAGAGAACAATTTTCTATTTGAAATAAAATGTAAGCATTCTCACTGTACTTGGATTTTAATACACATGTATGTATTTATGTGTGTATATAATATTCAGTACATGTTTAAGTGATGGATGTAGAACTATTGTTTTTGTAATAATAAAGTAATGTCATGGAAAAGTTGTAGTGTTTTGAGTTGGATTATTTAATAATCAGTGAATCAATAATGAATTACTTTTTTGAATCCCTGGAATTTTATTTGCTCCTTGACCAGTGTGTGTGTGTGTGTGTGTGTGTGTGTGTGTGTGTGTGTGTGTTTATAGAATTTTTTTAATGTTATAACTTCTTCATTTTCTATAAAGTATATAAATATGTAATTCAGTTGAGAAAGTCACAGGTATTCTAATCTTTTGGTAATAAATGTTTTGGGGATTTTTTTTTTTAGGAAAAAATAAGATTAGGTTTCAATTACAAAAGAAACTAGAGAACTGCATTGTTAATCATTTATACACTTGCTATAGAAAATTTGAGCCAATAATCATGGAAATTGTCCAAATCTGTAACTTTCCAATTTTTCAGAAAAGTGGAGGAAAAAAGGAAAACTCAGTCTGTCTAAATGGACAACTAGAACATTTCTATATCCTCCTATGAGGGTTCTCTCTCTTCTAATTCATTTGCTTCTCAAGATTCTCCAACATAATTTTTGATTGCTGTTAAGTTGCTCATTATGTACTTTAAATTATTTTGACTTCTTATATTACCTTAACCTTTGGGATTCTGCTTTCAATTATTATTAACAAGATTAAAAATCTCAGATAGTCTTTTGTTTTCTGAATAACACAGCTATATATTAAAAACATATATGTCTTCAGTCTCTTTCATGGATTCATGGTGTGTGTGTGTGTGTGTGTGTGTGTGTGTGTGTGTATGTGTGCTTTATTGGTCATCATCGTCCACACTAAAGCATTTTAGCAGTTAGGTGCTGTTCTGATTTGTTCCAATTTATCTTGCATTCTTGTGCTATGAGAATCTAAAGCTACTACATCTATGTCTTCCTAATTAAGATGTTCATCATGACAGATCTGAATAGGGTTATTTTCTAACTCTATGACACTCCATCTATTTCTTAAATTCATAGGAGAGATTTTAAGATACAGATAGAATTGCTATTGCAATTAGTGGTTACTGCAAAGTCTATTGACCAGCATTTCAAAGATCCTACCATCCCTGAGCCAGATAAAGTATCCAGCATATATCACTCTGACTGCAAGAACCTTAATTTACTTTTTATACACACACACACACACACACACACACACACACACACACACACATCTCTTTCAGCTTTGCCACTTCAATAATTTGATGATAGAAGGGCAAGAAAGTGGTACCATAGAAAATCTTCCTGAGTTCAAATCTAGTTTGACACTTCAAGCTGTGTGACAACCCTCAATGGACTCAGTTTCCTCTACTGTAAAATGAGCTGGAGAAGAAAGTAGCAAAACACTACCAATATCTGTGCCAGAGAAAAAACCCAAATGGGGTCATGAAGAGTCAGGCATGACTGAAATGACTGAAATGTGATGGAATTTGAGGGGGTGTTGTTGTAATAGGCAATGTGATACAATGGAAAGAATCCAGGAGGTCCTTTGTTTTTTTCCTGGCACTATATTTGATACCTGAGTAGTCCTGGGCAAATCACTTAAGTTTCCTATATCTTGGTTATCTTGATTTCTTCATGTCTTAATTGAGAGATTAGACTAGATCCGAGATCCCTTCCTGATCTAAATCTATAATCTAAGGGTAAATTATCATTATTAACAGAAAATTACAAAATAGGTCCAACACGTAGTAGAGTTCAGCAAAATGGTTTTCATTTTTCTTTGAAGTTTTTCACAACTTGCTGGAAATTTGTCAGTAGGTTCTTTATCATAGGATGAGGCCATCTGATGTGGTCATCCCTGTTGTTTCATTTTCCTTTTCCTCTCATGTTTTGTATTTCCCTTCCCTTATCTCAGTTTTTCCTGCTGACTGAGCTGGCTTGTAGTTATTCCTCTCTCCATCTTCTACGTGAATACAAGTTACCATCCAAATATTTGTAGCTGGTATCACTTTTCACCAGAATTCCTGCTGTCATGTAGTACGTGCAGGGTATCTTCCTTCTTACTCTCTTAAATTATTTTCAAGTGGTGTCTCATAAACACATCTCTTTGTGCCTTAACAATGGGGTAGTCGTGGCTTCTCTTTATTACAATTAAACTGATATTTATGGAACTCTGATTGAGAAAAGAAGGGAAAAGCAGGAAATCATATGTTCATGGATGCTGTAAACAGGTTTGTGCATGCTCTTTGCAGTTAGCCTTTTCTAAACCTGTTGGTGCAGGTTTTCACAGAGTTCAGCAAATCAAGGTTAGCCAAGTTAAAAACCAAAATAATTGGTTTTAAGTCTTACTGTGTAGAGTAATTGCATACAACATCCCCATTAAAAAAAATAGCCACAGAGTGATTTAATATAATGAAATGATGGAAATTCTGAAAATGATGTCTTCTTTCCTAACTGACTTAGATTTCTCTAGGGATAATTGTACACATGAAGCCACTTAAACCCTTTGGACTTCTCTTGCCCCCATTCCAGAAAGTACATACAGTGCAGTCCCTCAACTATCTAGGCTGAGATAAAAACAAGTCAGTAACAAATTTGGGCATAGTTTCTCAGTTTTTTGCCATTGAATTGTTTATATATAGTTTCAGTTTGTTAGTTGGAAATACGGTACATAATAGAGATGAGACATATGTTCTATGAAATTTTTTTTTTTAATTCAGGATTTTCAATTCTTTTTATTCATGTTGTAATAGAGTTAAATGAAACCAGCAGAATACAGATGCCTTGAAGACAGGGATTTTAATTTTTGTTTTTGTATTTTCAATGCCTAGCAAGTACATAGGTGTTGTTCAATTATTTCATTGTGTCTAACTCTGTTACCCCCATTTTGAGGTTTTGGCAAAGATATTGAAGTTGTTTGCCATTTTCTTTTATCATTTTATTACCATTTTATTTTACAGATGAGGAAACTGAGGCAAACAGGTTAGGTGACTTGCCTAGGGTCACAGAGGTGGTAAGTGTCTGAGGCCAAATTTGAACTCATGAAGATGAGTCTTCCTAATTCCAACCCCAGTGTCCTACCTATAATACCACCTAGTTGCCCAAGCATTTATTAAGTACCTACTGTGTACTTGGGGACAATTAGATGGCACAGTAAATAGAGTGCAAGGATTGCAGTGAGGAAGACTTATTTTTATGAGTTCAAATCTGGTCTCATCCATTTCCTAGCTGTGTGACTCTGGGCAAACCACTTTACCCTATTTGCCTCAGTTTCTTCATCTGTAAAATGAGCTAGAGAAGAAAATGGCAAATCTCTCCAGGATCTTTGCTAAAACAACCCCAAATGGAATCACAAAGAGTCAGACCTAACTAAAGAGCATCAACAAAATAAATGCCTATTGCTTAATTAAGCTATCATAAAAAAAAATCTCTTTGTTATTTCTTTTGTATCATTATAGTAGTAAATATTATAAAGATAAGAATATTTGAATCAAATATCAAATAAGCAGAATTCCTTCCTAAAACCAGTCTTGATAAATAGAATTGATATATATTAATATGTTGGTGATGTTATAGCAGATTTTTCAATATATAACTATATAATTACTATACAATATGGTTATATTATCTATCTGGAATTAAGATATATAACAACTTTAATCGTCTAGGATATAACCAAAAAACAATAAGGAAGTTAAAAAGGCCTCTAAAAAGCCAAACTACATGTCACAAAATTTGCATGCTAAACTTCATGCATTTAACTCACAAGAAAGTTCCTTGAGTTCTCATTAGAAATCTGTTAACTCATTTTACTCACACAATTATAATAAACTAAGTGTAATGGAACAAAACAACCCCTTTCAAAAAAGAAGACTAGATGTCATGGAAAATGTGGTTTTGCATGTGGACTTTAAAATATGGTAGTAGTTCAACAAGGGAGTTAGGGAGGAAGGAAATCCCAACCATATGGAATAGTATAAGAAGAGGCTAAGTGTGAAAGATTCACTATCCTATAACTGCCAAATTCTTTTCTTCTCCTGTCTATATTCCTGTGATTCAGATTTGTGCTGCCTGGACAAAAACATCATTTCTCCAGATCTCATTTTGGGATCATGTATGCTGATCAACTTCAGCCTTATCTGCCTAGATCACCACTAATGTTTGCTTTCTTTTCCCCTTTCTACTGTGTCTTCTGGAAGCATTTTCCCATCCCTTTCCATCAATTTGTATTCACAGGGATCTGGCTTTACTCTGAATCCAATTCATCCTTGGTTTTTCCTCTCCAGTATTATATGAATAGCTTCTCATGCCCTGTAGAACACTGGGCCAAGAAAATGAGGAAAAGGCATATTTCTATATTCTCACTGCCACTTTTAGACTCTTCCCCTTTCACCTACCATTCAACAGCTACTTCGATGAATTTCCCTTCCCCCCCATCCTATAGCTCTACCCAGATAATAATATGAGATACACAATGGATCTGTGACTTCATCAATGTAGGAAAGTTCTGATATGAGAGTTCTTCTATAAGTGGAGATGACAGTCCATCCATGATCTTAGATAAGATGTAGGGTATTAACCTCAGACATAAAGAGATAAAATGAGAAAGTGACTTGCCCAGAATCATTCAGTTGGTAAGTGTCAAAAGCATATTTTAACTCAGGTTTTAATAATATCAAATCCAGAATTCTATTCACACTGTTGCATGTTTATGTATGTATATACACTCATATGCATATATATTCCAGATACACATATGCATATATATTCCAGATACATATATATCGATGTATGTGTGTAGTCTCCAGATTAAAATAGCTAATATTTTTCTAATTTTAATAATAGCTTTTTATTTTAAAAACACAGGCAAAGATAGTTTTCACCATTTATCCTTGTAAAACTTTGTATTCCAAACTTTTCTCCTTCCCTTCCTCCCCCTTCCCTCCAACAGCAAGTAATCTGATATAGGTTGAACATGTACAATTCTTCTAAACACATTTCCATATTTATCATGCTGTATAAGAAAAATCATATTTAAAAAAAGGAAAAAGGAAAAACAAGCAAACAACAACCAAAAAGATGTTATGATCCATATTCAGTCCTTATAGTCCTCCTTCTGGATGCAGACGGCTCTCTCCCTCATAAGTATATTAAAATTAGCCTGAAACACCTCATTGTTGAAAGAGCCAGCTTCATCACAGTTGATCATCACATAATCATCTTGTTGCTTTGTACAATGTTCTCTTGGTTTTATTCACTTCACTTAACATCAGTTCATGTCAGTTTTTCCAGGCCTTTCTGAAATCATCCTGCTGATCATTTCTTATAAAACAATAATATTCCATAACATTCATATACCACAAGTTTTTCAGCCATTCCTCAACTGATGAGCATCCACTCAGTTTCCAGCTCCTTGCCACTACAAAAAGGGCTGCTACAAACATTACTGCACATGTGCATCCCTTTCCCTTTTTCATGATCTCCTTAGGATACAGTCCTAGTAGAGACATTACCAGATCAAAGGATATGCATAGTTTGATAGCCCTTTGGGAAAAATAGCTAATATTTATATAGTACTTTAAAATATGCAAAGTACTTTATGTTGTCTCATTTGATCTTCATAACCATAACATCCATTAAAATAAACATTTATTAAGCAACCACTATGTGCCAGGCACTGTCTTAAGAATTAGGAATACAAATAAAAGGGAAGACAGACTGACTTCAAGGAGCTTATGGTTAAGAAGGGGGAAAGGGGAGGGAGAGGACAGCACACAAAAGAAGTGGGAAGAAGTATTTCTTTCTGGGGGCATGATGATGGTGAATTTGCTAGGCTTCTGAACTTTCCTTATGTGGAACCTTTGGAAGTTTTTTTGTTTGTTTTGTTTTGTTTGTTTTTTGTTTTGTTTTGTTTTGTTTTGCTCCACTCTTGTCTTGCAATCAAAAGGACAGAAGCTATTAAGGTTCTGATGAAGTATGAGTACCAAAACTAGAGCAGACGTCATGATGATGAAATTCCTGATGATGAATTTCCCTTTTTCAGAAGAAAGGATAGGAGGGAGAAGGTGGAGGGAATGATGGTGGTGCAGAGGGATACAAAGCATGCAGGAAAATGTCTCTGTGAAAAAAAAAATTTTAGAGGAATTAATCACCCCATTTTACATATGAGGAAATTAGAAGTGACACAGTCACATAGTTAATACATTTGAGATCTTCCTGCCTCTGTCACCCTCTTTTTTTTTTTAGAAGTTCATTGCCTGGCTCTCAACATCCTAGATTCCTGCCCCTAAAATCCAGGAACCCAGCTGACCCGTAGGCTAGTACTGGGGTTTCTTCAGACTTAGACACACCTTCTCTTCAGGCAGTATCTGAGTGAAGCCCTTTTTCCCTGGACTAAATCTTTTATTTCTCAGAATACTGAGAACTGCAAATAACCTAGACCTGCATCAACCCTATCTCCTCTTTCTTCCCATATAGTAATTCCACTGATCACTCTTTCCTTCTATCCCATTGATTAAAGTGAAAATCAGTAGAGATCTTATAAAGATGTAAAAAGAGAATGTTATATACCCTTTCCCCCCAAATACACACGCATACATCCACACATACGCAGGGGAGGAAGTATTACCCTTTTTTGTTGGCACGGGAAGAAATTTCCAGCTGTTCTATCCTAGTTTCAACGATAATTCTTTCCCTCCTCAGATGATTTTATAATTATTTATTTCTGCATCCATTGTATTCCTTGCCCACTTTCCAATTGTTTGTATTTTTGTATCTCCAGTAACCGGAAACTATGCCCTTGGTGCTTATTGAATTGAATGGAGGGTGACCATGCTCCAAGGGGTTTCCTGATGAGTTAAAGGATGCCAAATAGCTCTCTAACATATCCCTATGAACCAGAAAAACCTTCCCTACAAGGGAGAACACATTTTGTTGACCACTTTGTAGATTAAAAATCACTCTTGCAAAGAGTCATAACCTAAAAGGAAGCAAATTAAAACTCATGCAGGAACTATTCCCTGTGAAACCAAGGAGTAAGCCACGAGGGGAAATGATTAAAGCCTCATGGCTTAGTCATCACTAACTGGTTTGGATGAAGTATTAGAAGATTGAAGGGAGGAAGACGAGAGAAACAACAGCAAATAAAAACTGGCATTAAGGAAAAACTAGAGAAAACTGTTGATGGTCAAAACATGGAAATAAAGCTCATTTCCTAAACCTTTTCCATTACTTCTGTCTCCAAAAAAATATCAAAGTTGCTAACTTTCTTTTCTTTTCTTTTCTTTTTTTTTTTTTTTTTTTTTTTTTTTTTGCATGCTAACTCTATCCTTTAAGATTTATGGATGGTCTTTTACATCATTTTAGTTATCCATGCTGTAGAGTCATAGGTATGATTATTGTCCTTTTACACCAAATGTTGGGAGAAGAGGCTTAGCAGCAGCTGCCTCAGGCTAAATGCCCACCATCAACCAGCCTTACATTCTGTAGGAACAACAAAGTAACCCTAGTATTCAAATAAATAAGTTCTGCGTTCTACTTCCTTATTCACATTCCTTTTCTCTTCTTCAGCCCCTGTTAAGACAGAGCTTGTAGAATGTCAAAAAAGAAGGAATTATGCTAACACTACTTCCAGGGGTTTATCACTGCCACTATTGGCTGATATTATGGCTTATTATTTCCTCTCATGGTTTTCAAATTACAATGAAAGAACTGGTTGCAAAGGGGGTTTGTGTATAAAAAACTCCCTGAAGTTATTTTTTTGACATAGAAAAAACGAGGTGCTCACACAGTTATGGGGAGCATTTAAATAGTTACCTTAGTGACATGTCTCTGTATATTAGTGACAAGCACTAGATGAAAAATTGGGAGATAAGTTGCAACTTCTCTGGCCTCAGTTTTCTCAGTTATAAAATGGCACGATGGAGAATGGGGAATGAGATAGTCCCTAATGTCACTTCTATCTCTGAGATATCACTTTATATATAGTTATAGCTTCTTGTCATATTTTGTCTTAATTATTTTCAGGCATTTTTATCATTGATTATTCCCATGAAAGAAAAAAAAAAGATCACTTATTTTGTATTATAAAGCAATGAAAAATATTTCCTGAGTGCCTACTCTGAATCCATCATGAGCTCTTATATCAGCATAAAGAAATTTTTTTTAAAGAAATAAAGAAATTCAAAAATACATAATAGTGCGTCCAAAGGAATTGAAAATATAGAAACTGATTCCAATGATTATCATATCCAGACTAATCTGTTGATTTGTATTTTATTAACAACAACAAGGAAAATGATAACTGGTATTCATATAGTGCTTATTATGTATACTATATGTATTATGTATACTATAAATTATTTTAGGTTGGCAAGTACCTTCATGTAGTATCTCATTTTAATTTCATACCATCTTTGTGAAACATTTGTGAAACAAATGTTGTTATTCCTATTTTATAAATGGGAAATTGAGGTTCAGAGAACTTATATAACTCATCCACAGTCACACAGCTAATCAGCTTCAGAAGCAGAAGTGGAACGCAGGTCTTTCTGATCCCAAGTTTAGCAATTTTCCCACAACACCATAATGTTGTTCAATGAATTCCTTTAATACATATTTTAAATATTTAATATTATAATAAATAGTGATTCTGAATCATTTTATCAGCTTAGGTATGATTTGAGAGGCAGCTTCAAGTAGTAGATACTTGAGTATCTTGAGGGAGTTAGCTTTAAAAAGCAGGAAAACCTGCATTCAAGTCCTGCCTTTGACCTATACTGGCTTTTTGACCTCAGGTAAGGCACATAATTTCTCAATACTCTAGGTAGTTTTGTCAACCCCTAAATTTCAGGGGAAAATTTCCACTTTCCTTACTGGAAATATTGTCCCCATCCCTTCTAAGCACTTTATGAAACACTGTAATAAATTTGTGAGTAATCAAATGGTCAAAATTGTTTTTAAACAAACTGATAAGATTTTCATTACTTAACTTTTAAAACAATGCAATCTACTAGCTTCCCATGTACCAATTTTGTCTCCTTTGCCATCATTCAACTTTCCTTTCTCAAATTATTATATGAATTATGTGACTTCTGTACTACTTAGTGACTGTGTTTTGCAGATAATGGACATGTGCAAAAACTCTTCTGGTTTTCTTGATGTCTCTCTGAGTGCTCTTGGTGTCTAATGTTGACTTCATCTCCACGGTACATTGATTTTATTTGCATATTTTCTGACATTTCTGTGACAGCTTCACCCACCTGTGCTTTCTTAAAGTAGGCTAACAACATTTCCTTTTTTCTCAAACAGTGCATCCGTCATTTTCAGTACTTCTATATACTGTATCCCAGGCTGAATTTAGATTGTTTCTATTGTATCATCACATTATTACTTCCCTAATGAGAATTTCTAATCAATATGGTTTCCTCAAGAAAAGTACTCTTGTGAACCAATGAAGCTCTAAGAGATTAGGGGTTATTTTGTTCTTTAGATTTTTATCCCCAGAACCCACCATGCTATCTGATACATAGTAGATGCTTAACAAATGTTTGTTGATTCATTGATTAAATCATTTAAGTGACTTCTATTTAAAATACATTGCTTTTGTGTTCCTGAGATACAAAGAAATCCACATCTTTCCATAGTCACTGCAACAGCCATTTTAATGCTAAGGGTCTTTAATTTCCCCCTAATTTATCCTGCATAGTATCTCTCTCCTACTGTTCCATAGCAATTTCCCTCCTCTTCACATCAATTTTTATTACCTTAAAAATTCAAATTCATATTAAAAAATCTGTCACATTCTTTTGGCTCAAAGATTTCACCACAGGAAATATATTTCAAAGCAGTTATGGATAGAGAGGGAAAACCAACATATACAAAATTATTCTTAGTGACATTGTTTTGTTTTATTTTTATTTAAATTTATTTATTTATTTTTAATACACGTTATTTTACGAATCATGTTGGGAGAAAAAATCAGAACAAAAGGGAAAAACCATGAGAGAGAGAAAAAAAAAAACAGAAAAAAGAAGTGAATTTAGCATGTATTGATTTACATTCAATTTCCATAGCTGTTTTTCTGTATGCAGTTGGCATTTTCTATCCAAAGTCTATTGGGATTTCCTTGGATCACTGAACCAGGTCTTTCATAGTTGATCATCCCACATTCTTGCTGTTACTGTGTACATTGTATTCTTGGTTCTGCTTGTTTTGCTCAGCATCAGTTCAATGTAAATCTTTCCAGGCCTTTCTAAAATCAGCTTGTTCATCTTTTTTTATAGAACAATAATATTCTATTACTTTCATATAACACAACTTTTTCAGCTATTCCCCAGTTACTGGGTATCTAATCACTTTCCAATTCTTTGCTTACACAAAAAGAGCTGCTACAGACATTTTTTGCACGAGTGGGTACTTTTTTCTCCTTTATGATTTCCTTAAGATACAGAATTACTAATGGCATTGCATGGTTTTATAGATCTTTGGGCTGGAGACATTATTTGTGATAACCAAAACCAAACCAAACCATGGGTTTAGAGTGAAACAGGATCTTAAATTTCACTTCATCTTGTCCAACTCCCTCCTTTTATTAACATTTTTCAAATAGGTAAAGTAAACTATCTAAGGTCATCCTAGTTGTTAGTGATATAACTTGGATTATATCCATGTCCTATAACTCCAAGTCCTCTCTCTTGTCATATGATCGCTCAGCATATATCAAAATATTAGAATAAGAAGTGATAGCACCTGCCTCCAAGGGTTGTTGTGATGGCTGAATAAGATGATATTTATGTGTCTGGCAAAATCTATAGTGCTATATAACTGCTAGCTGTGATAATGGTGGTAATAAAGTTGTAAAGAATGGTAAATGTGAAAACTATAGATTTTTTTCATTTTTCATTAAGGGCCAAAGCTTCCTGATCTCTATTTATGGTCTCTTGTGAGATAACATCATCCATTTAATACGTGCTAGCTGTGACTCTGGACAAGTCACTTAACCCCCATTGCTTCACACATGAAAAGGAATTGTAATAAATTTAAGAAGTTAGTAATAGCATTGCTCCTTTTATACACCTTTTCCATGTATTTTAAAAAAGTTTAATTTTTCATTACCTGCTAATTCATCTTTTCCTCAAAGCTATTCCTTCCTCTTATGTTATCCATTGTGGCAATTTTGTTTTTATTAAAAGAAAAAAAAAGACACTTTGAACATGTCTGAAAAAGCATGTATTCCACTGTATTTCTAGTTCATCACTTCTTGAGAGTTATGTTTTATTATCAGTCTTTTGAAGTAATTATTGGTTAAAATTCTGAGGTCTTTCAAAATTGTTTTTCTTCATATTATTACTGAGACCATCATATAGATTATTCTCCTGGTTTTGCTTATTTTGCTTAGCATCTTATATTCAGACCTTTCCATACCTTTTTTTTTCTTTTGTTCTATTCATTATTTTCCATGACATAATAATCCATCATATTAATATACCACAATTCAGCCATTCTCAAATTGACGGATACCTACCTTTTAAAAAAATTATTTGCTGTAACATAAAGGTTATTGATAGTCTTAGACTCCCTTTGTCAATGCAAATCAGTAGCCATTCTGCACTTGAGTTGTCTGGGATCCTGAGAGGTTAAGTATTTGTTCAATGTCACAAGATCACTAGAGGTGGAATGTGAACTTGGTTCTCTCGACTTCAAGACTACACTGCACAGCCCATGGTATAAGTAAACAAACAAACAGATTAGATAGATAGATAGATAAGCAAGCTAGCTCATTTGAGGAGATTTTATTTATCTGAGATTCTTTCAGATCTTTCATTACCATACATGTTTTCTTTCTTTCAAATACATACATAAATACTTGTATATACATATATACATAAAGTTAGCCTGCTACTGCCTGCTAAATCTTATAAAAAGGCATGGAACTCATTCCCCTCAGATGTATTCAGCTCATAAAATCTAGACACCCTGATGCAGTTACCAGAGAATTATTATGGAAAAACTTACAGAGAAAATCTCACTCTCTGGGATTTTGGGTATTCAAGCTTTGGATACTCATAATATGTGGCAATCTATTGAATTTACCTTCATTACTAAATTAAGTATATGCATTTTCTTTTTCACCTATACACTGTGCATGGGAAAGAATGAGTACAGTGACTATGAAAATAAGAGGCTTTTAAAAGGTAATTTATGCTTCTAAGCTTGTTTTCTCATGAAGAAAAAATATCTCAGTAACATGATTATTTTATAGTGGATATGATGTATAATGAAGAAGAACTAACATTTATATAGCACTTACTATGTGTCAAAAACTGTGTTTAGTGCTTTGTAATTATTATCTCATTTGATCCTTCCAGCAATCTGGGAGATGAATGTTATTATCACCTTCATTTTATAAATGAAGGACTGAGACAAATAGAAGTTAATTGACTTGGTCAGGATGACAGAACAGTATGTGTCTAAAAATCATATTTGAATTCAGGTTTTCCTGACTTTAGGCCTATCCCTCTATCTTATTTTGCCATCCAGATGAATATTTTTGTTAATTTAATTCATTTTCAGAAGAAGGAACAGCATTTTGGTTGGTGTAATATAATTAAAACTTTGATATCATTTCTTCTTTCAAGTTCACTTGTGTTAAAAAACAAAAAAACAAACCAGCCATTCATTCTTTGTATAACAAAAAGAAGAAGATTTTTATCCCCTCACTGAGGCCACAACAGTGGTTATTAACATTCAATCTCAAATTATATTTACTTCAGTGGAAGGTACCAGTAACTTTTACATCCCTCTCCCATCCCCCCCCCCAAAAAAAAAGTATGATGGAGAATATGGCACATAAAATAATAATTTTTTTTTGAAATTCCTATTTGAATTCAAAAGAGACAGAAAGAAGTAAAGACAATCTTCTGTTACCTACAAGTAGCCTATACCTTTAATGGATTATTTATTCATCTCTCTTTTTATATATACCCAAATTGGAACCAAATTAGAAACCAGTTCAAAAGAGAATTATTGAGCATTATGAGTACCTAGATATATTTGAATGTATCCACATATAAGCCAGTAAAATTACTAAAAAAATATTTCTGCATCTCAATTTTTTACACTTTTGTAGGTCGATCAAGAGTTGGCTGAAGTTAACAATGTTAGAGATAAATATGGAAATAAATCTTTTTTTATAAAATTTTATTTTATTTAATAATAACTTTGTATTGACAGAATCCATGCCAGGGTAATTTTTTACGACATTATCCCTTGCACTCGCTTATGTTTCGTTTTTTCCCCTCTCTCCCTCCACCCCCCCCCAAGATGGCAAGCAGTCCTATATATGTTAAATATGTTGCAGCATATCCTAGATATAGTACATATTTGCAGAACCAAACAGTTCTCCTGTTGCACAGGGAGAATTGGATTCAGAAGGTATAAATAACTCGGGAAGAAAATCAAAAATGCAAATAGTTCACATTCGTTTCCCAGTATTCCTTCTTTGGGTGTAGCTCTTTCTGTCCATCATTTATCCATTGAAACTCAGGTCTCTTTGTCATAGAAATCCACTTCCATCAGAATACATCCTCATACAATATCGTTGTCGAAGTGTATACTGATCTCCTGGTTCTGCTCATCTCACTTAGCATCAGTCCATGTAGGTCTCTCCAAGCCTCTCTGTATTCATCCTGTTGGTCATTTCTTATAGAACAATAATATTCCATAACATTCATATACCACAATTTACCCAGCCATTCTCCAATTGATGGGCATCCATTCATTTTATATGGAAATAAATCTTGAGAAGCTTTAAACCCAAGAACTCAAACTCTTGAACATTTTTTTAGGCTTTTCCATTTTAAGAAATGTTTGGCACTGTGCTATTCATTTTTGTCTGTGGCCCTTACTATTTAGAGAAATAGTTGAATTATACTATTATGAATTAAACACAAATTAATTTTTGTACCATTATCATAATCTGTAAATGCCTTGTATTCTCTCTCCACCCCCCCCCCCCCCAAGAACCTGTGCCTTATGTTAGAAATCTTGAGTTTATACTGGAAAATTCCAAAGTCAGAATTTTACTTTCTTGGTTTCCTAATGGACACACCAGTACCACCTTGAAACCAACTTCATGACGCCTTTTATTCTACATATTATATACAGTGAAAACTCTTTTTCTCCACACACTTGACTTTAATCTCTAAGGATTTATGGAATTTTTGACTTGGTTCATTTGATGTGGCAAAGTTCCACATGTGAGTGATGTTGACTTGGACAGCAAGATGGGAATATGTGCCAAGAATAATTGGCTTCTGCATTGTGGAACCGCTCAAAGACTGTGTGTGTCACACTGTGTAATTTGGGTGTGCAGGCTGCCCATAGTTCAAAGTGTTTTACTCGTCTGCAGTGGCAAGCTAAGTTTCCTGTTGGCTAGGTCTTTGTATGTTTATTAAATAGACTGGGTGCAGCAGAAGAAACCCATTCATCCATTATGATATTCTCAGAATTCCCCAAATTATATAGAATTTAGCATCATTTTTTTTCCCTTTGCTGTTGGGAGTAAAGTTAGTTAGTTCATCCTAACTCATCCTTCACATATACTTCCTCTGACCCTTTGGTAAGTTCTAAGAGAATTTACCTGTCCCTGCTTCTCAGAAAGTTAAATGCTTTCTGAATAACCACTTAGAAAACATCCTTCCAAATTTTCTCTCTTCAAGGTTTTTGTTGGGTGTTACTCTAACATTTCAGTTGTTCCAACTCTTTGTACCCTCTTTTTAGGTGTTTCTTAGCAAAGATACTGGAATGATTTGCCATTTCCTTCCCCAGCTCATTTTATAGATGAGGAAACTGAGGTAAATAGGGTTAAATAACTTGCACAGGATCTTTTAAAGTTCAGGAACCTCACCCAGGACACTTTTTTGCACAACCTCTGTTTCAACATCCAATTCTGTTCAGTCCCTCAAATTGTATTCAGTCCCTTTGCACCCTATTGGTGAAAAAGGGAGAATTAAAGGAATTATCTGGATAATTTTTGTCCTCTTTTGAAGCCTTAAGTTGTTTGAGGTTGAAGGAAATTGTGTTTTAGACTTCAATTATGAGTATAATTGCCTCTGTTGTCCACTTCCCTTTGCCAATGTGAATATAACCTTAAAAGTCAAAGGAATTGATGAAGTCCAGTCACTTATTCATATACATGAGAAGTCTTTTGTCAATAGGATTATTATGTGTTTTATTTTAAGCCAAGAAAAAAATCAGATGTCCTCTTCTTAGTCCTAATGGAAGATCCTGGCAAATTAACTCCATTTAATACTATGTTTGTTTATCCTTTCCTCCTCATTGTTTAATCTTATAATTTTCAGGGATTTTATGTCTAGTATTAGACATAATCAGTAAGGACAAGTGTTTTCTTAGTTTTGGAAGAAACGAAAGTCAGATTTTCTTGCTTTACTTAGCAGTCAAAAACATTTATTAAGCACCTATTGTGTTCCAGACATAGTGTTAAGTACAGAGACTACAAAGAAAGACAAAAAAATCAAATAGTTCCTGCATTGGAGAAGCTCACAAATTAATGGGTGAAATCAATTATAGACAATTGTACAAACAATATATGTGGTAATTTAAGCTACATTAAATCTCCAACTTGGAAGATAATCAAAAGAGGGAAAGCACTAGAATTGAGGTGGATCAGAAAAGGTTTCTTCTAGAAGGTGGGATTTTAGCTAAAATTTGAAGGAAGCGAAGGAAGTGAAAAAACTAGGAAGTAAAGAGAAAGAGTGAATATGTTCCAGGAGTGGAGGACAGCCACTGAAATGTTTGGAGTTGGGAAATGGTGTTTCTTCTTCAAGGAAAAGAAAGAGTTCTGTGTCACTCATCATAAGTTATCTGTTAGAGGATAAGATGTAAGAAGATGGGGCATGTTGTGAGAGAGAGCAGGATGATTTTAAGCATGGATTCTTAAATTTCCATGTGTTAGTAAAAACCTATAATTCCCTTCTCAGAGTAATCTTTTTAAATAAAATCAAATCTATAGCATCACAAAGAAATCTAATTAATAATTAAATAACTTTTCAGAAAGGGAAAGAAAAAATATATACATAAGTTGATGGATTGTCTTACTGTAAAGAGATTAAACCTGCATTCTAATTTCATAGGGACCCTATTTTTTACAGATAAAGGAAGAAGCAATTAGAAAAACCTTTCTTTGCCTTCTTTCCCACAAATACTGGTTGTAGTACTATGGGCAAAAGGACTCAGTTCTAATTCTCAAGGTGCTTGGTATTTACTTAGAAATATAAGCCAAACACACACAAAACAGCTGGAGAATAAAAACAAGTGAAAAATAATAAGTATGATACTAATGTAGTTTAAAAGGCTCTAGTAAGAATGACTAGAGAAATGTTTCTTGGAAAAGAGAGCCACTGCTCTAAGAGAAGAACAAAAATAGAACACAACTAAGAACTAGACCATTCAAGCCTTGGCTAAATAAAAAGATAATAAAATAATCAATTTTGATAAAGCACTATAATTTTAACTTGAAATAATGAAACAACTATAGTCCTATGACACTTCCAATGAAATTATTTCACAAATATAGGAATTCTCTTTCCTACTTGATGGCTCACATTCAATAGTTGTGATAGCCAGAAATGTGCATCAGTTTTCTGGGGATAAGCAGTTTCCTAATAATTTAGCCTGGACGTCAGAAAATAGACATTCAGTTTGCCTTTTAGCCTCTTTTCAAAACCTTCTCCAACATGGTAGAGCCTGTTAGAGCTTGTATTCTACTAATAAAACATCTCTATAAGAATTCATGGTCACTTCCACACCTTGAAGAAGTATCCAAGTAGGACCTGATTGGAAGCCAAATTTATTGAATGTGGAGTAGGTTTATTGTTGTTGCTTTTTTTTTTTTAAAGATTATATAAAATAAGCTTGAAGACAAACAATAGTCTGCTCACAAAAGAAAAATAATACCTTTTTTAAAAATTCTAGAATCTGTAACTTTCTATCCTCCTGCAAGAAAGATTATTTGCTGTTATTTTATAGAACTATAACTTTTTCTTGGCTGCATAGAAAGCAGACAGATATCTGCATGGAATGAGGCAGAATCAACATGTAGTTTTTACAATGAAAATACCAGTTCTCCCTTGGTAACCCAACAGGACGGATGCTGGTATTGATGAGCACAATTATGACTGTAAACCCCAAAGTGTGACGAATTGCATCATTTGACATAGGTAAAAACAAGAGGAGTTACTGATGATCATAAACCTGATTTAGAGCTCCTGACCTAGTTGGAATTTGGTTTGGCATTTGTACTTGTGGTTACATGCAGATAGTTCATCTCTGGATGTGTATTCTATCACCAGTCACTTTGGACCACTTAGCATCAACAAGTTGTCTCTTTTCTGGATTGATGCCAGGTTTTCATTGTTTAAAGATGTGACCCACCCAAATTTTTTTAATCAGCCTTGCCTTTTAAACTAGCAATCATCACAGCTCTTCTTTCTCTAGTTTTAGTAATTCAGAGTTACACAAAGTTACTAAATCACTTAATGACACTTGGATATATGCAAGTACCAACATATATGAAACTTAACAGGTTCTGCTTCTGTATTTGATAGAAATCAAGATAGAGGATAAAGGAAGTTAGGCATTTTTATAGTTAGTAAAGCTATGAGCTATATGGGTGTATATCTGTGCACACATTTTATTTAAGAAATAAGATCAAGAAGCTGGAAACGCTTTTGATCTTAAGAGAGTAGCAAGGTCATAGTTGTCAATCTTTACTAAAAAGAAAAATTAAGTTCCTCAGAACATCTCCACTTTGATCTCTGGGTCCATCGTTGCAATGCAAGGATCAGGATTACTAGATAATTCTGAGACTAAGTTGTTTTGTTATTTAATTTTGCCGGTAAAGGAAGGAGGTCATTAAAGTGTTACATTAAAGGGACTGACAAGAGGTTTGTAATTGACCTTCTTTGAAAACTATTCCCATCTGGAAGATTTTATCAGCATGCATTCATCATTGTAGTTTGTTTTTGCATGGATTCTTCTCCTTCCAATTTTAAAGAAAATAAATAAAAGCTTGGCTCACTGTTGAGCTAAAGACTGAAGAGTGACCAAGTTAGTATATGGAGCTCACTTAGGTGTTGATCTACAGATTCTATACAAAGAAGAGATCACTAATTTTCCCAAGTTCATTCTCTAAGAAAATGTTTAAATCTTGCTTCCATTTGCTTCAATAGTGCCTCTTTAATTGCAAACTATTTCACTCTTAGGCATTATACTGTATTTTGATTGGTTGATTTAGAAGAAAGGTCGTTATTTGATTGTATTCTTAAACATTAGTGAATGGAGGTTTGTATCTATAACTGGTCCTATGAAGACCCCAAACATTCAGACCAAACTTACTAGTCCGAACTTACATATTGCACTTTTCTAGAAATTCAAAGAATATTTCCAAATAGATAAGATTGCCATTGGTTAAATAAAGTGAAACTGTTTACCAGTTTAAATATAACCACATTTTCTTGCTAAACTGTGGTTATTGACAACCAAGAGACTTGACAGACATATGTGGTCATATTTTTCTCTGAATCTTATTATTTCTTATTTTTTTGTTCATTTTGGTTTGGTTTTGCTTACTAACTGATATATGTCAGTATTCATAATTTTTCCATGGTAGCCAGTGCTATGTTACTTTTCAAAAGCTTAAAGATTTCTTTCTCTCCTTTATTACCATTACAGTAGCCAACATAGACCCAGTCATGTTTTTTTTTTACTAACCAAGAGATCATGTTGCAGGCCAAACAGTCCCATTTGTTTGCATATACATATACATACATGTAACGTAAAACACACAGATATGTATAGTGCATGTGTACATACATGCACACATAAACACCATGTGAGCATATATACATATATTTATATATGATCTACTCTAAACACTTTGATTTGTAGTACAACCTACTGTATAACACTCCTGTACACTACAATTGCTTTATTTCTTTCTTTTATAGTTATCTTGATTTTGCTCTTTCCTCTCTATACTGTGGTACCTTTAAACATGTTGAACCCAGGGAGTGATATAACTAAGTCAAAGTGGTATAATGGATAGAGTGCTGGACTTGGAATTAGGAAGATATGATTTTAAATTCAGCCTTGGGACACTTACTGTATGACACTGGGCAAGTCTTTTTCTGCCTCAGTTTCCTTGACCATTAAATGGAGCACCTATCTCCCAGGGTTATTATGAGGATCAAATGAGATTATATTTTATAAAATATTTAAAACTATGCTGGCACAAAGTAAACCCATCATATGTCTTGTCTATCAATTATAGTTGTTATATTTTGCTTCGCCAATCTGCTACAGTGGTCTGGCATGCTAACAGACATTATAAACCATTAGTACATTATAGCGGACTGAGAGCTTAGAAATCAAGGTTCTAACCCTGGTTTTGGCAGTGATAAGCTGTCTCTCAAGATTTCAGTTTCCTTTTCTTTTAAGTAAAGAGGTTATATTAAATAAAGGTATGTCCTTTCCATTTCTTAAAACTTTGAATGTTCTTTGGGAGTTATTCATCTTGAAGTCTTCTCAGTCAAACTTCAAGCTAGCTCTTGCTCTGAAACCCTATCTCCAAAGTTTAAGGAGTTTCCCAGAACAATGGAGTTTGGAACACAAGGTTACTCTTAAGGACTTCCTTCTTTGAGATCAATGTACTGTTTGCAGGTTGCTTTAAGCATGACCCCCTACCAAAATACCTGTTCATCCTCCTTATCAAGTTTCTTAAGGGCCAAGCCACATCTTGTATTCCTTTGTGCTCTTGTTAGTATTTACCACCATAACATAACCACAAAAAATTATCAGCAAGTAAGTTAGGGTAAATGAATTAATATATTTTCAAGGGAATCAAAAGTATCTCTTTCTTTTCAGAAACAGGCCAAAGACCATTGCTATTGTTTTGTCTTTGGAATAAGAGGATTTGGATCCTATCTACATGTCCATAAGCAAGGAATTTAATTTCACTTTCTTCAGTTGTAAAACGAGGTGGGGTGAACTTGGATGACTTTTAAGATCTTTTCTAGCTCTAAAATCTATCATACTAATGAACAAATTCAAGCATATTATTGCCTCATTCTCTTTCAAAACGGCCTATTTTTTGTTAAAATGTTTATTTCTTTCCTTATGTATCGGTAAAGTATTATTACTTTTCTCTTTTTGTTGATTAGTAAAATAAGCAATATACTCTAAAGCCATATGGTCAAAAAACAAATGTGTGGACATTGTGAAATATTCAGTGCATTATGTAAGGGAAGTAAAGGAAGGGTTTTTCCATGTTGCCAATTGGCAGGAACACTAGTGTGCTGTGATGATGGTGAGTTTTTAATTTTGTTCTTCTTTTTAAATTTTTTTGGTAGTCAAGGTTACAGTATTGGGAACCCAAGCATTGAAGTGATAATAGAAAAAAAATGATTTGACAGATTTTATTTATGGTTAGTTTACCAGAAATAAGAAGGTTACATAGCTGTAGTAGAAGAGACTATTTCATTATCTGAAATGCCTCCTCTTCTAGGAGGTATTTCTGGATCTTTTTCACAAAAATGCCATCTCTTGTGTACACCATTTTTTCTTTGATCAGACTTCACACAATACTTTCCATATTTTAGTTAGATATTTATACCATATTTGTGCATATATTGTATTTTGGGGTTTTTTTGTTTTTTTTTTACTAAAATATAAGTCTCAAGAAGACAGGGATTTTGTCTTACCTAAACTTATCTCCCTCATAATAGGGATGGTGCTACAGTAGATATTTAATAAATATTGCTTGAATTGAAATAATTATTTCCATATAGTATGGAATTTATGCCATATATTTACTATATAGGAGTTATCTTTAGTAATATATTTACTGCAGGAGAGAAGTAACCAATGATTTGTAATAAACTGGATCTTTGCATTGTAGAGAACAATACATTTAAAATATCAGAAACTGATTTTGCCATGATTTTTAAAATCAGTTTTCTTATGGTCAAACCATAGAATACAATGTTTTTAGTAGAATTAAATCATAACAAATTAGATTAAATAAGGCATTTATTGAATATTTGTTATATGCCAAGCATTGTACTAAACTCTAGGAATATGAATATAAATTAAAGAGAAATACAAACTTTCAGCTTCAAGGAGCTGATAGAAAAACTTCAAGACAAAGAGAGCTGAAAAGCAGGGGGTCATGGAGTAGGAAGAATGTTTCTGAGCAAGTAGCCAAAAGTCCTGGTACTTTTTCAGTTGAAGGTTCCAAGAAGGAACTCAACCAGAGGACACATTGATAGCATAAGCAATATACAACATGGGTAGCTAGGTGATGCAGTGGATAGAATCTCAGGCCTGAAGTCAGGAAGGCTCATCTGCCTGATTTCACTGTCGTCTCAGATACTTACTAGCTGTGTGACCCTGGGCAAGTCACTTAATCCTGTTTGCCTCAGTTTTCTCATCTTTAAAATGAAATGGAGAAGGAAATGCCAAACCACTTCAGTATCTTTGCCAAGAAAACCTTATGTGGGTTCATGAAGAGTAGGGAATGACTGAAACAATCAAACAACAATAACAGAAGCATATTATTGTTTCATTAATAACACTACCATGTATCTGCACAAATAGAAAAGGATATGATCTCATATATCAATGATGAGAAAATAGATTAACCACTTGAGTGTCACATTGAAACTTGGAGATATTGGAAGCAGCAGAGAGAGGCTTCCAGCAGTCTTTTAGAATGGCATATTGCCCATATATATGGTATAGACTGGATAACAATCTTACAGGATATGCAAAGTCCTGGATAGAGCAGAGTTAACCTCTGTAAATGGCAGTGACCATAGATGAAATCATGGCCTTACCTCGTAGCATGAAAAATGAATGCCTTTATAAGACTTATATTTATTGCTGTTAATATTATTAATCACAATTCACATAAAATTTATCATTTAAAATAATTTATTTTTTTATCTTTTTATCATTTGAAATCATATTTTATCACAATAACTCAAGAGTAGGTAATAATACTTATTGTTATCCATATTTTAAAGATGAAATAAAACTAAGGTTTAGAGAATTTAACTTCCCCACAGTCACACAGCAAGTAAGTGTTAGAGCTGGGATTGGAAAACAGGTCTTTTGACTTTTAGTAGTCTATCTACTATACCACATTACATTAATAATTGGTTTGTGCTCTACCTCTCCTTTTCTATGGGGTAATGGCATTCACAAACAGATCTCAAATGGCTATCTGAAGAAAAAGCACCTATGATTTCTGTGTTCAAACTGTCAGATAACAGATGGCCATGTATTTCCTCATGGAAACCTCTTTCCTCTGTTATATCCTATCCATTTAAGGATAATCTAATTAGAAACAAGGGTTGACCTAGAAGGTAAGGAGGCAATCAAGTAACAAATGATCAGCAGGGACCCCTTTGCTCAGCCTACCTTACTAAAATTCATGCTAACTTTAATTGTGCCTTCACTACTACTTAGCAATTCTTTTATTTACATCTTTTTGCTTTTCTCCATTATACTTGCCATTACAATTGTTTTAAATCATTTCCAAAGCCCAGTTATGGAAGATGACCTTTGTACTTGCTTTACTGAGCTCAAGACCACCCAATATGAATCCCCATATCCATTTCTTACCATCTCAAAATACCTTTTCCATTTGAAAATGTGTTTTCTGTGCCCATCTTTTATTTCTTTCTTCTAACTCCCCCCCCCCCCCCCCCCCCCCCCTGCCAAGTTTAATTTTAAAGCCCATGTTCTCCAATTCATTTCTCATGACTCCCAAAATGTTGTTCTCTCCAATAATCTCCTGGTCACTGAAATTTTGGCTTGTCTAAGACCATGGCCAAGTTTTACCAATTTAGTGGAGAAAAACCAACTATAGAACTTTGCAGTTTTCTACTGCCTCCCTCAAGCTCTCTTTCTTTTCTTGATCAAGCAATCTATACTTGACTACCTCCTTTTCCTCATCAGCAATTTCCTACTTAACTTCCTATAATTAAATCTCCAGGTTTACATTCTACATGATTTTCCTAAAGGTCTGCAATCTCCTTTTAATCAAGAAATTCTTTTTCTGTTTTTCCCCTAGTCTTCATTCTCATTTTTTTTATTACTTCACTTCTGAATTATTAGTCCCCTGACTTAGCTCCATTATTGGTAGCTTTTCTTCAATTACAGAGGTGCATTGTTTGTCCTTTGTTCTCTTCTGCAGACATTCCTATGATCTTTTCTCCTACTCAAAAACCTTCAATAGCTTTTAGGAGCATTGGTCTCCAAATTGGGAGCTAGCTAAAGATATTTTGGTTTGGAAACTTATAGGGATGGTGATTGGAGTCAAGGAAGAATAGATTGACACACTATTTCTAGGAGCATTACAGTATTAAATTGATTATAATTACAGAATTGAAAAATGGGAAGGAGGAAGGCAAGATACATTCATTCGTGATTACAAGGTAACTGATAAAATGACAGTAGGAAATTAACTGATGCATGACTAAAGTAGCTGACCTGATAGAGTGAATCATATGTGAGAAACTCACCAGTTGGGGCTAGATGTTAGGGTTTTCAGGGAGAAAGCTGAGGGCAGCAATTCTAGACAAGAAAGGGTTAAATCCTTAATGCAAGTTACTGTGGAGTAGAGCTCAACATATCACAAATGCTCAGTAAATTGGTAGAGAGTATTATGTTGCCTCTGTAAAGATAGTGAATTGGAGAATGGTCTGTAGTATGATCTATTTGTATTTGCTGTACCCTGGAAGGTCTTCTGTAATTGAAGGAAAAGTATTGGTTAACAATATTTAGGTTAGCATAGAGCAGAGAGTCCAAAAGCAGTAGGAGAGGGGGACTCACAGCAAAGAATGCATATGTATTAGCTCAGTGTTTAAATTCATGAAATTGGATACCAATGAATCTTGTTTATGGACCATAGAACATCTTTCTTGGCTTTATTTATTTATATATCTGTTAACTTGTTTATACTGGTGCCAAAAACATAAAATACTTTCACATTAAAAAAAAAAAAAAAAGGTAAAAAGCTTCTTTTGCTTCTTTGTAGAAGTGATAGACTATGAGTATGGTACATGTATTATCAGAGTTGTTGATGTGTTGGTTAATTTTCTAAACTATTGTTTTCTTTAATTAGTATGAATAGGCATGACCTTAAGTAGGAGAGGTACAGATAAGTTTGAACTCTGTAGTTGTAAATGAAGATGATATAAAACAAAAGATATCATTAAAATTAACATTAAAGGGGAAAAAAAGAGAGACCTCAGATTATTAGAGACTGCACTGGCCCTCCAATTTCAAAAGTCAGTAACATGTATTTCATTCTAACTAATTAAATAGTTTAGCAGATAAGCATTTCACTTCTAAGTCATTTATTTGAAATTTGTACTCATAAGTTTTTCAAAGCAAATGAACTTTTCATAGTTTAACATCTCCAGCAAGATGAAAAGTATCTGTATCTCTAAGTGGTATAAATAGGACACTGTGCCTAGTGTAAAGAATCCTACCTCATACTTAAAAATTGTGTGACAGCCTCAGTTTCATCATCTGTAAAAATATTGGTTGTCCCCTAAGGCAAAATAATTGGGTTTAATTCTCTCTGTCCCAATAATAATAATTAATAATAAAAACACACATCAATTAATCCTTTAAGGTTTGAAAAGCACTTTCCTCATAGCAAGATTATGAGTACAAACATAATTTCAGTTTTGCAATTTAAGGAATTGGGACGCTTAGAGTTGAAATTTCTTACCCCTTGTCATACAGCCAATAAATGAATGAGAAAGGTATTAGTTGAATTAACATTGAAAATGTATTTGATTTTGATTATTTAAAATCATTAAACCTATAACATCTAATTTTGACTCCTTTTTACTTTGCCACCTTTTACTGTTTGTCCTACAGTCAATTTTTAACTAATAAAATTAATTCATACTTTGGTAGCACTTTTCTTAAAACAACTTTACATGGAAAATCACTAAAATATTAATATCCTTGTTTTATGGAAATTGAGGCCCAGAGAAACTATTTGCCTTTCCTAAGTTGTTGTAGCCAGTGGAGACAGAACCCAAGTTTTGTTTCTTTGTTGTTGTTTTGCTTTTTTTTTTTTTTTAAACTCAAGACTAAATTTTTTTTCAATCTTTTACAATACTCTACCTCCCAATTCATAGGAAAAAATTATCATGTTCTCAAACTTAGAATCAAATTTTCTAATTTCTCTTTTGTTGTTTGGTTATTTCAATTTTGTACAGCTCTTTGTGATCCCGCTTGGGATTTTCTTGGGAAAGATATTAGAGTGGTTTGCCTATTCTTTTTCTTAGTTCATTTTACAGATAAAGAACTTAGGCAAAGACTTGTCTATGATCACACAGCTATTAAGTGACTGAGGTCAGATTTGAACTCTCTTAAAATGTCTGACACTATGTACATTATGGCACCACGTAGTTGTGCCACCCAATTTCCCTTTTAGTTTCAGTTGAGTCTGTTACTTAGAGTGGAAAGTAGTCTTCTGTTTTCCTGTTGACTTTCTAGGTGACTTCTTACTTAAGACAACTGTTTTATCTGTTATCTATGAAAACATCTTAATAGCTCCCAAAGATTCTGAAACTCCTGTGAGGAATTGTGCAAATATGTTGATTTGATTTAATGAGTTCAAAACCCCCATTAGGATTGATGTGATGGTCTAAACTCACAAAAATTTCTTTCCTTCTATGAGAATTCATAATTTTTTTTTTTCATTAGCACATTTAACAGAAAGACTTTACCTAAGGACTGCTTGCCATCTGGGGGAGGGGGTGGAGGGAGGAAGAGGAAAAATCGGAACAGAAGTGAGTGCAAGGGATAATGGTGTAAAAAAAAATACCGTGGCATGGGTTCTGTCAATAAAAAGTTATATATAGAAAGAAAGAAAGAAAGAAAGAAGGAAGGAAGGAAGGAAGGAAGGAAGGAAGAAGGAAGGAAGGAAGGAAGGAAGGAAGGAAGGAAGGAAGAGAGAGAGAGAGAGAGAGAAAGAAAGAGAGAAAGAGAGAAAGAAAGAGAGGAAGAAAGAAAGAAAGAGAGAGAGAGAGAGAGAGAGAGAGAAAGAAAGAAAGAAAGAAAGAAAGAAAGAAAGAAAGAAAGAAAGATTTTACCTTGCCCAAAGATGTGTTACCTCAATCTCAAGATTTCCACACAATTGAGGGCTCTTTTAGAAGTAAGTGTATATGTGTAAGTAACCTCAACAATAGACCTCCCCAAAGGCAAATTAAGATAATTCAATTCAGAAAGTTTATTTTAAGCCCATAGTTCTGCAGGATATAAAAAGGAGGGCTATTAGAGATGGTTCTTGTTCCACATAAAACTTATTGTATCATAAAGAAGAAAAGCCCACTTAACTCAAAATTGCGAACAAGACTGGAAAGTGTGTAATGAAATGTTGCCTATACACCACTGACAAAAAGAGCAGTAGGAAGAGAGAGCAATTCTAGGAGCCTTGGCAGTGCTTTATTACTTCAATTGGGATTTTTTGAAAAAAAATTTATTTCTGTTTTTGTTTTTAAATCACATTCATTTCCAAATAAAGAAATTTCCACTGTACTCTCTAGCAAGTCATCCTCTATGACAAAGAATAAAAGAGAAAAATCTGCTCAACATAACTAACCAACATATTAACCATGAATGTAAGCATATGCTCTATTCCACAACTGTTTTCCTACATCAGCACTGAAGGGAGAAAGATACATTTTTTCAATCTTTCTCTAGGACCAAACCAGGTCTTTATAACGAAACATAGGTTTTTTTCTTGTTATTTCTATTTATACTGTTATAGTCATTGGATTTTTAATTTTATTTTTAATTAACAGAATAAAAAGTTTCCATAACATAGTATAATTAAAAGATGATTGTACATGAAATTTCAAATTTATTATGTACAACTTACTATTCCTTTCAAAGATACAATATTATCATGTAAGTTTTTTTCTTTCCTCTCCATATCTCATCCTAGAGACATAAATAGGGTGTGTGTGTGTGTGTGTGTGTATGTATGCGTATATATGTATATATGCATACACATGTACATATACATATATGTATATATGCATACATATATAAAATTATTCTACATTTCTCTATGTTTCAGTTTTTTATCTGGGTGCAGATGGCATCCTTCTATATGTGTTCTTTATAGTTAATTTGGGTATTTATAATAGCCAAAATTATTTATTTGCTTAAAATCATTCTTAAAATAATATTGTTATATTATACAGTATTCTCTTGGCTCTTTTCATTTTGTTTTTCATTATTTCATGTTTTTCTAAAATCACTGAGCTCATCATTCCTTCATTGTCTGTAGCATTCCCCAACCTCTAATCTCCAAAGTGATTGGGAAGTCCAAGGACTTTTTAAATTAAATTTTAAATATCAATATGAATTGAACTTAAACACGAACATATTGGGTACAAGGAAGAACCAAAAAAGAGAGTGGGTTTAAAAAACTGGCTTTTTGAAAATAATTTAGAGGGCAGAAATAGGAGTGGCAAGGTTTCCTGAGTGTGGGAAGAGCATAAACAAAATCTAATGGCAGTGAGCTAAATTAGAGTAGAGACTCCAATAGGAAGAATAATGAAAGAAAAAATCCATTCCTTTTATCACTGACCACTGCTGTAGTCCAGGCCATTGTTTCCCCATGCCTAGGTTACTGCAATTACTAGATAATATCTCCGAGGCTCCCGACCTCTCTTCCCTGTAATTTACCATATTCATCCTACCAGAATTATTATCCTAAAGAAGTGGTCCTCAAACTTTTGTTCTCAGTATAACTTTGTACTATTAAAATTAAGTGTTTTTTGGGGTAGATTGTATGTGTGTGTATCATATTAGAAATTTTAAAAAAATTAATTGTGAGTTTATAGACCCTCTCAAAGGGGTTTAGAGACTCCCAGGAATCTCTGGACCCCACTTTGAGAACTAGTGTCCTAAAGCATCCTTTTCATTGTAGAATTCCTTCTGCAACCTTTGTTCAGGTATAGGGTGAATTAGGAATTCTGCCAAGTTCTTTACTGCTCTTTTCCTGTCAAGTTCTTTTCTTCTTTTCTATGATTTTGCAGATGAGATAAAATGCAAGCCTCAATCTGGAGTTTCTCATTTTTCCATAAAAGGTTTTCCATCTGTGCATAACCTGGCCCTGTTAGACTTATTCACATTTCTCCCCTTTTTATTCCATCCACAAACCCAAATATTGTCTTCCTTCCAAATCCACTTCTCATTCTTCACTGATTTTCCTCCCCATACTTGACATGCTCTTCTCTCTGCTCTATCTCTGTCATCCTTCAAAATGTAGCTGAAGTGATATATCTTCCATGGAGTCTTCTTTACCAGCTTTTGCTTCCACTCATCTCTCTTGTACTTGGTTTTCCATAACATTTACTGTTGTCTCCTATCATATAATTGTCTTATTTTATTAGATAATGCTTTCTAGTTGTTTCATGTAAATAAATCTTGTCTCCCCTACTGGGCCAATAGTCCAAGGAAATCATAAGAGAAAAGGACCCACATGTGCAATGTTTGTAGCAGCCCTTTTTGTGATGGCAAACAACTGAAAACTGGTGGATGCCCATCTGAGTGGAGAATGACTGAATAAGTTATGGTATATAAATGTTATGGAATATTATTGTTCTATAAAAAACTATCAGGAGTGTGAGTTCAGAAAAGTCTGGAAAGACATGAATTGATGCTGAGTGAAGTGAGAAGGATCAAGAGAACATTGTACACAGCAACAAGAAAATTATGTGATGATCAACTGTGATGGACTTGGTTCTTTTTTACAATAAGGTGGTTCAGGACATTTCCAATAGATTTGTGATGGAAAATGCCATCTGAATTTTGAGAGAGAACTATGGAGACTGAATGTTGATCAAAGTATAATATTTTCATCTTTTTGTTATTGTTTATTTGTTTGTTCTTTCTTGTGTTTTCCCGCCTTTTGATCTGATTTTTCTTGTGCAGCATGATGAATATGGAAATATGTTTAAAAGAATTGCATATATTTAACCTATATTGAATTGCTTGCTGTTTTAAACCCGGAGTGTGTGTGGGGAAGGGAGGAGGAGGATTTGGAGCACAAGGTTTTGCAAAGGTGCATATATTTGGAAAAACAAAATACTATTAAAAATGTTTTTAAAAATCTTGTCTCCCTAACATTCTTCTTGACAATAATAATAAAGATCATGCCTATACTTTATTTATTATATTATATTGTCCCAATATGTTGAATATGTCCTTTCCTCAATTCTCCTTTAAGATTCCTGCTCTTCCTTTGAAGTATCTTGTCTAGAAAATTTTCCTAATCCCTTAAGTCAATTGTGTTCTTTCCTTCATTATGTGACACAGTGGACAAAAGACCAGTTGTCAAATCTTAGTCTTGAGATGAAATACTTACTGGCTTTGCATCTGGATAGGTCATTTAACCTGGCTGGACCTCATCTAAAAATTAACTAAATTGGACTTGATAACTTTTAAGGTATCTTTCAGTTCTAAATCTATGACTCTATAATCTTAGAGAATATTATCTTACTTTACTTTTGCCCCCAACCTTGATTTATATTATACTTCTCTTTCTATAAGCTCTGTGTCTCCCATTACTTTAAAGTGGATTAACTTTAGAAATGGATATCATGCATTAAGCACTTACCTGGCACTGTGTTTAGAGCTAGGTATATAAAAACAAAAAGGGGAGTCTCTGTTCTTGAGGAACTTAAGTTCTAATTAGGGGAAGACAAAACTTAAAAGGGACCTGGGAGAAGGTACTTTCCAGGGAGCCTGATAGAGAGTCAGAAATTTAACCTAGTTCAATGAATCTCAAAGTGTGGTCCAAAGAATCCTGGGGTGAGTGGGGGATTTCTCTGAAATCCTTAAAGAGGGTCAACAATTTCAAAATAAGATTTTTATTGCTAATATAGTAAATATTGATAAATATAACCCACAGAAACTCTTTGGATAGATCCTCAATCATTTTTAATAGTATAAAGATACTGAGAAAAAAAGTTTGAGAACCACTGGCTTAGAGAAATCCCACCCTGGGCCTCTCTCTACAATGGAGGCTTCTATTGGAGCTCATAATAGGGAGAGAAGGTAATGGGATTATTTGGTCATTAGATACTCATGAGGCAACTTGTTAGGAAATATAGGCTGGTGCTGACTGGGATGAAAAGATTTAAATAATTTCAGAAGCTATGCCTTAACCAACATATTCCTAAAGTTGACAAGGGTTATATTGGAGACTTAGATATGGGAAGGTAGAGTTTTTGCTTTGTCAACTACAAAATATGTTATTGCCAGATATGTGGAAAGAAATGCAAATGATATGGCATCTTTGGTGCCATTTTAAAATTGGGAATAAAATATGAGAGAACTGAGAAGATAATCTTTCATTAGAAAACAAAAGGTACAATTTTATTTTTTCTATTCACTTTTATCACTAGTTAAACTGCATGATATATCTGCCTTTACTATTACAGATTTTAGGAGTAATTCTATTTAAATTCTATTCTATTTAAATGTTTCACATTCTAATCACAAGGATACTATGAAAGTGAATTCTTATTGAGTTTCATCAATTCCAAGTTTGTACTGTAATGACAATCCTTGGATGAATACACCATATATGCATGTATGTTTTTATATGTACACATGCATACACACATGTATATACGCACACACCTGAATAAATGTACATATATGTATGAGATCTTTTTTTCAGGTCTTCCTGGCAATAATGGACTGCATTCTAAACTTGGTGCCAGGAAGACCTGGATTCAAATGTTACTTTTTCTATTTATTTTGTGACCATGTAAGTTTTCTGAGCCTTAATTTACACGTACCCCCCCACCCCACACACACACATATACACATACACATAAAGAGAGTTTCACAAATAGAATGTATTTCTTTGAAAGCAAAAGCTGTTTCATTTTTTTTCTTGGTATCTCTGGCTCCTACCATAATAACTGGTATATAGCAATAATATGTAAATACTTAATAATATTTTAAAATTGCTTATTAATTGAGTGATTGAATAATATCTGTAGTATTTACCTCAGAGAGCTATTGTGAGGCTCAAAATAGATACAAAGTAAAAATCATTTTGGAAGCACTAAATAAATATTTTTGGGATGTTGTATTTTCAATTATTCTATCTGAAAAGAAATTTCATTTGACAAGACATTGGAACTTTGCTACCATGCAGAGTTGGGGTCACTGACATGGGCTTGGGGCCATGGGGCTAGATTTTTAAATAAGGCCATAACTTTTACATCATTCCTCTACTAGTTAAACTCTAGTGATTCTTTGATACCTCTAGGAGCAAATATAAACACCTCTGTTTGGCCCTTCCCAATCCCATTCCAACCTACCTTTTCTGATTTTACACTTCTTAAAATTTTATGCTTTGAGATTATAAGCTCCTTGAGAGCAGAAATAACCTTCCTTTTTTATTAATTGTATTCTCAATGCTTAGCACGTAGTAGACACTTAATAAATGCTGATTGTATTGGATTATTCCCTTCTATGTACTATATTATCCAGTCCACATGGCATTCTTACTGTTCCTCAGATGTGAGACTCCATTTCCCATGCTTTGCATTTCCCCAACCCTAGTTTCTTTTAGGACTCATCAGGTCTTCTTCTTCTGCTATTATCTTTTTCTCTATGACAATTTACCTTTTATCCACTTGGAATATACCTCCATACAAACTTCAGTTTGGTGTATTGGGAGTGTATACATATATACATATATATATATATATATATACATATATGTACCTGTGTGTATACACATACATAAATCCAGGTTCTAGCATATTTTTGTCAGTGTATTATTGGAGTTTCATGAATGAGTTGGCAAGAAAAGTGATACCATCTGCTCAATAACAACTTTTTGCCCTTACCAAACAACATTTGTTTCAATTTTAGGGTAGTAATCATATTTATCACCCACCCAAATTGAACAAACTGTACACAAATTGTCAGACTCATAACTGTTTATATAGTGATCACCAGGTGCTCCCCAGGTTCCATTTGCTATTGCTGAGTGATGGTATTAGATTTGTTTATATTTTTCCTCATTCAGTTTAGGGCTTCAGACAATTCAGCTGAGTTTTTCAGTGGATTGATATTCTCAGAGGTTGCACAGTGATATATTCAAGCCTAATTGTTAGTTCAGAATAAAAACTAGAGATGTTTCTATTAAGTTTGTAAATACTAGTTATCAATCTTTAACCTCCAGGGTTTTATTCATGTGAATGAAGTTTCCTTTAGTTTTTCCAAGGGTTCCATTTAGCATCAAAGAAATGTACAATTTTATCATATTTATAAACATCCGCATAAAAACACATTCTATAATGGAATGCAAAGCAGTGATGTGTAAAAGGGAACTTCAAACATGAGCCAGGGGAGCCTGTCTGATGAACCACAAGAAGCAAACCTTGGATTCTCTCCATTCCCTCCAGCTTATTGCAGGGGCTCTCACTCAGCATGGTGTGCTAGTGAGGGCGGCATTAAATGATCTCCAAGGCCTCTTCTGACTTCAGATCTATAATCACCCCAGGAGAGCTCCAGGAAAGCAGAATAATTTCAGAATCGTGCTCTGCTACAATGACTGAAACAGTTTTAAGAACATCAGGAAGTGAAGAAGAACTACGGAATGGTGGCAAAATGAAAAAGTAATAGCTACTTTGGGAGGGGAGGATAGATATAAGAGCAAGCAACCTCATGACAACTTTTGGTCCCTTGAAATCTGTTTTTCAAAAGAAAATTTAAAAAAAGGAAAAAACACAACAAAGAAGCAAAAAATGGGATAGGGACCCCTGCTGGGGAAGTCCTACTCTGATGCCTTTATTAGGTTCTGGAGTCCCTGCATTCTGAAGGTTCACTCATTCTGAGTGAACATTTTGGTAGATTTTATCAAGGTAAATAAGAGTTAAAATAGAAGGCTATGTGATTCTGGACACTTAACCTCTGCTTGGGTTCTTTCAAATGTAAAAGGGAGAGATTAATAGCTCCTGTCTCACAGTGTTGTAATGATAAGAGGTAAGGTTTGTAAAGTGGAATAGCACAGTGACTGGTATGTTAATAGATATACCAGTAAGTATCCAATAAATGTTTGTGCCTCCCACTCAACTACAGGGAGTCCCCATAGACTCTATTGGTTAAGACTAAAGTACTTCATCATTACAAGATTGATTGATCTCTAGTACAATTTCTGCAGACCATCTGACAAGACACGGAAGCAGATAGTGATCCCTTGTCACTGAGTACATACACGTACTGTTATTATTTTATATGAGTATCTACATCTATCTATATTTATATAAAATATCTACATTTTATAATAGCTATATTTATATGTATAGATATCTATAAGGAAAAAATTTTAATTAAAAAAACAAAAATGTGTTCATGTAACTGAATTAGCCAACTAGGAGGACAATAATGTAAAGGAAAATAAAATTAAAAGATTTTTATCAATGTAGAGACTGATTTGGACTTCAGAGAAGTCTCTGAAATTAGAGAACTGATAGTTATTTAATTCTCTGTCTGCCTCAGTTTCCACAACTGCAAAATGGAAATTATAATAGCACCTACCTTTCCCTTTTACCTTCCAAAAGAGAAGTGGTGGGCATTAGGCACAGAGTAAAGCATAAGTTTTCAGATATGGCTAGCTAATCTGTGGATTCATTTTGCTTTCATTCTATTTTTTTTTTTTTTAACAAGGGAAGTTTCAATGGGGGAAGATTGGAAGAGTGTCATTGGGGAGTGATAGCAATTTTTAAAAAAATCAATATAAAATTTTCAAAAATGGGAGGTAAAACCTAAAGAAATGAATTGCTACCTAATTTGTCACCTATATCTCTCTAATACTGGCCTTAACAAAGTTAAGAATATTTTATATATTCTCTATGTCTACATAATATCAAGGGGATAGGGGAGGAACTGGGCTATGATTTCACTGATAAAAAAAAAAAAAAAAACTCCTGAAGAAGCTTTCTCCATGAATGCAAGTCAGCAATACACATTCCAAAGTACCTAAACAGTCAATAAAAAAATCTAGATTATTATTTAGATGTCTTTTCTACAGGATGCTAAGCTTGGCACATTGGCAGATGGTCTGATGGTGAGAAAATGAGTTGAGTTATAGGAATTTTTCTTTTTGAAATCTAAAAGCACATGTAAAGAAGTTTTAAATAAAAAGAATTTGACCAACTTTTGCTATCAGAAAGAAATCAAGGAAGCTGATTAATAGTTCTGCTTAATGCCAAACATCCCTTTCTGAGAGCGAAGTGTTTTCTGCTGTCGTGAAGCAAATGGAAAAACAGGAAAAAGAATACAGAAGATAAAAGGGAAAGAATTCAGTCAATTCAACCTAGAGTGTAAAGGAATTTTACTAGGGAATAAATTTGATATTGTAAGCTAGACTAATATGAGTTGAGTCATCAGATTATATATACTATACAATTCCCTTTATTATTTGAAGAAAACACTTTCTATCTATCTCCTCTTTCCCAGATCTTCTACCATCAATCAGGATGTTCCCATTTTGTTATTTATAAGAGTTTAAAGTCATGATACTCTTATAACATTATTTTCATATATTCACCAGCATCCTTGTTCTTCTTTTCTCTATATTTACTTTCTTAAGCTTATAATTTTCTATTCAGAAATCTTCAGAGGCTCTCTTTCATCTTTAAGATTAAATACAAATTAATCATTCTTGTATAGTAAGCCTTCTACAATCTGAATCCATAATATCTACCTTTGTATTACACTTCTTAACAATCTGATTGGGCCCAGTTGATCCTACTGGAAGTTTCCCAAACTCAATAATCCATTTGCTATCCCCATCCCCATTTCTTAAGAATTTTTAGTTTCCCTCAATATTGAAATTATGTGAATTCTGTCTTGACTTCTGCAGATTTTAATGCCTTCTCCCTTCTTAAGTTAATTGTCTTAATTTTTCTCTATATGTGTGAAGCTCCTTGAGGTCAGGGATATTGTGTGTATGTATGTACCTATATAGATTATATATGTAGACAGATTGTGTATGTTTATATACATACATATGTGTATGTATTTTCCTGATTACATTTTTTTAACATTTCAAAAAATTTTGAGTTCCAAATTCTATTTCTCCTCCTCTTTGAGATATAAGCAATCAGATATAGGTTATACATATACAATCAGGTAAAACATTTCCATATTAATCATTTTGTATAATAATACTCAAATAAAAGAAAAACAACAAAAAAAAGGTGAAAAATGACATGGTTAATGGTTCCATGTTCAAACAATATCATTTTTTTTCTTCTGGAGGCAGATAGTATACTTCATCATTTGTCTTTGGGTTTATTTTGGATCATCATGCTGAGAATAGCTAAGTCATTCACAATTTTACATCACAGAATATTGCTATGTACTCCTGGTTCTGTTCATTTCATTTTGTATCAGTTCATATTAGTCTTTCCAGATTTTTCTGAAGTCATCCTGCTTGTCATTTTTTTAGCACAATAATATTTCACCAATTGTTTAGTCATTGCCCAACTGATGGACATCAGGAATTGTTTTGATACTAGAATTCCCAGTGTCTTGTATATAATTGATAATTGTTGAATTGAACTGGTCGTGGGGAACTCATGCATTACTTGGCTTGAACACCTATAATAAATATGAACCCGAATTGCACTAGCTCTCCTCTGAATTCCAATTCTGTATTTTCTGCTTGTTGTGAAATATCACTGGGGTATCTCTCAGACATTTAACAATGACCAAGAGAATGTTCATCTTCTTAAGTCTTGTTTGTGCTTTTCAACATTTATCATACCTTGTTTATTTTAGCCCTGTGTTGCTTGAACTATCCCAGAAAATGTTCAGATATTTTTCTGGGTAGGAATGGTGGAAACTGGCACCATTGCTTAATCATGAATCCTTTGGTTTCATCCGGTAGAGCAGCATGAATTTCTGAAATCGTATGCCATGGATGAGATGCCCAGTTTCCTAAAACAATGAGAATTTGCTTGGTTTACTGAACAAAGTGAATCTTATAGCTTTCCTTGGATTCATTTGTAATTCTTTCTCCTTTTAATTTTATGTAAAGTGGGGCTTGGTGATTATTCTTTTGTTCTATTTTTCAAGGCCCTACCATTCAATGCTCAGTCTTTTCTATATGCTTGACTGCCAGTCTTATCCTGGACCTAACCATCTATGTGCCTTTATCATCTTCTCTGTTCCTTGCCAATTCTATAGTAACATACAATAGCAACAAATGCTCTTCATACAACTATTTAATAATTTTGTAAGATTTTGCAGGTGATAAATTTTCCTTCCACTAATTAATCAACTTTCCATTCTCTTCCCCTCTGCCCCCAACTCCCCCAGCAAAAGTAAATGGTGGAAACTTTTTAAGTCTATTTGTCTAATGTAGTTACTTTGGTGGAATGTTCAGTAGAGTTGAAGCTGCCTTAATTAATTCATGACCTGTTTGCTGACTCATCACTATGTGCTTGACCAACCATAGACAACTGAGTGTGCTTTTAAATCACCCATCTTAACATAGAAGGTTATTTATCTCCCCCCCCCCAAAAAAAAAACACCCTAAATCACTTTAGTATTGCCAAGAGTAGATTCTGGATGAAGCCTAACAAGGGCCATCTGGAAGATTGAGTCACATGGATTGCCTTGTGCAATGTGTTGGTTATGCTTGCTGTTATTGGTACTGCTCAGGGACAGAACCATGAGGGAGGAATGGATTTCCCATCAGCAAAAAATGAGCTCCCTTTTCCATGGCAAAATTAATATAGGGAACAGAGGAACTTTCAGGAAATTTTATTTATTTATTTGTTCATTCATTTATTTTAATTTGGGAAGACTGAGGGTGAGGGGTGATGTATAAGGATTGGAATTGTAATAAGAACATCCACTCCCTGCACCAATTTTTTGGTCCCTTGAAATCTATTTTCCAAAGTAAAAATAACACCTCAAGGAGCCAAAAAATGGAGGCAGGGAAACTTTCACAGAAATCCTACTCCAGCACCCTCTCATGGAAGTTCTGAATGTTCCTTGATCCTTGTAAGGAAAATTGGCTTGAATTAGAAGGCAGCATGATGTTGTGGATAGAAAGTTGGGCTAGTAGTTAAGATCTGTGTTCAAATCTCTCTTCTAGTATTTATTAACTGCAATCCTAGCAAGGCATTTATTTCTAGGTCGCATTTTTCTACCTTTAAAAAATGTAATATCTGTAGGGCCTAAGTCACAAGGTTCTCAAAAGTAATGTAGAAAAAGTGCTTTAGAAATAAAACCACCATAGAAAATATATAGGTTGTTTGCAAATACCACTGTAGCTAAGTCTGGAATAGTTTGTCATTACATGATTGAACTCTAGTACTAAGAATTCTAGACCATCTGATGAGGCATTAAAAGGGTAGCGATCTGTCTCACTGAACACATGCCTTTAAAATTTTAAAGAGTTCTCATTAATTGTATATTGTATAATGCTTAAGTTAAGCATCAAAGTTTTATATAACTAAGAGATTGATCAGGGAAGCTACAAGGTGAAGATGCCATATGAATTAGGCTTAAAGAATATCAGTACAATGGAATATTTCTATGACATAAAAATGCAAATGTGAAAAAAGAGAATTGTGAAAACATATATAGTATCACTATAAAGGAGGGTCACCAGAACAAAGTTACATAGTGACTACAATGATGGTTTTTAAAATAAATAAATCAAAACTACTATGCAAATAAAAAAAGCAAAAAATTATAGTTTAATGTGTTTTATTTTTTATACATTTAAAAAATACATTATTTTAAAATGTAAATAATTCACAAAAGGATACTTCATTTGACATTCAACCTGCTGAGTTATCAAATTTATAAGAAAAATTGTGATTTTTAAAGTAAAATTGATCTGAAAATATTAAGAACTTACTATGTGTCAGATTCTATATTAAACACTGGGAATCTGAAGAAAAACAAAAATGGTCCATGTCCTCAAAGAGCTCACATTCTCGTGGTGGAAGACAATAGGAAAAAAAAAAACCATGTCCATTCAAGAAGTATACAGGGTAAAATGGGAGATGAACTAGAAAAGTATATTAGTGATGGGAGGTCCAGGAAATGGCCCTTGAAAAATGTGGGATTTACTGAGTGTTGAAGTCATTTTAAAACAATTTTTAAAAGTTGATCCCCTGGATTCCAAGCCAAAGTGACTGGTGATAGCCATATCAAAGATAAAAAAATTAATATATAATTTTTTTTCTAGTCATTAATAGGTGGATATGTAAATATTGGGGATAGGGATAGGACCTGAGATTTCTTTCATCTTGAGAACTTCTAAAAAAGAAAAGCCCTTCTACCAGTGGAGGTAGGCAAATTCTCTGTAACACAGTTTTACACTCAGAGCTTGAGTGATTTGCCCAGGATCATATATATAAGTCTATATAATATAAGTCTGAGGCAATTTTTGAACCTAAGTCTCAGCTTTAAGACCAGATTTCTAGATACTTTGCCATGCTAACTGTTATATACATCCTACCATCCCTAATTTTTTAGAAACATAATTTGCTAGTTCTCTCAATTACTTTTTTGGTTTTATGTTACTGAGTTTTACATTCAGTATAACACTGAAATAAGTCATGAGAAATCAAACACGACTGAACAGCAGCAACAAAAATGTCTCATGTGAAGCTGCTGAATGTAATCACATTCACTTAATAAGTATCTCTGAGAAAGAAGCATTATTATAAAAATTTTTAAAATGGATTTCTTGTAATTTCCTTTGAATTGAGAAAGCAAAACAAAACTTATACACCAAGATTTTGTCTAGTGTCTTGTTTAATAAATATTCCAAAAATATTTGTGGATTCAATTTAATTTGAACTCACCTAATGGAATTAGAATATTTTATTTGTTTACAGTCTCTGTTGTCATTTTTTTAAAACAAATTCAAGCTTATAAGAAACTTAAGTGTAGTGGTTTATTATCTTAATTCTGGTATTTCTATTGTGGCCAGCCCTATACATGTGGAGTAGAGCAAGTGGCGGGATCAACTGACACTCACTGTGTGCTAGTTATTGAAAAAACAAAGCAAAATGGGGAGAAAATAGCTTTTGCCTTCAGTATAATTGGGTAAAATTATTTTTCCCAAAAATTGTATATGGCCAAAATAAATGTCACATGGCAAATGCATTTAAATAAAATCTCTAGTTTATCCTGGCCCACACCATGAAATTGTGATTTTTAAATACTAGCTAAACTTATAGAATAAAGAAATTTGACAGGTTATTTTTAATTTTCATCATTATGAATTAGATATGGAGTATATAATAATTTGTTATTTTTTAAATATGTTCTGATTGGAGCAAAATAATCTCCATATTTCTGCTTTCTTCCTTCTAAAACTTCAAATTCTTGTCTTTCTTTTAGCTTAGTTGTTGTATAGACCATACCTCTTTCCTTCTTTAAACCTCTCAACTAAAATCTTTGCTATGATTAAAGTAGAATTTAGCATAACCAGCTAGTAAGAAGAGTAGTTCATTTCCCTCTCAACATTGTTTTCTTATTCTCCTAAAACACCAACCTATTCTTGTCTTCTCCTTGCTTTTCCAGATTTCTGAATGATCTTCATTTCTATAAAATTTAGACCTCAATTCCATAGGAAAAGGATTGATACTATCTTATTTCCATTCAACTTTTAACTCTTTCTCCTTATTTTGAATACTTTCTCTCAACTCCTTTCAAAGAACTGTTTGTCTTGATTTTTATTAGTGTAATGACTGAAAATTGACAGGCTGGAGAGGCTGATCTTCCCTGCTTCAAATTAAATTTGACAGATAGAGCAGCTAAAGTTGTTTTATTGGTTTGTTTGATGATGGATATCAAGTTTAATTACTGTTCTTCATCTTAAAGTACTCACTAACCCAGACCTTTTCTCTGAAACTTACTTGTCTAATTACAGATTGATCCTTTGAATGAAGGCTCAAAGTTTAGTAGCCTGGAGGATAATTTCCTGAGGCAATATAATAAGGAAGTGCAATGGGAACTTTGGTGACTCAGAAAGATGATGTCTAGGGCTGATCCTTTGTGTGACTAATGCTTCTCTCTGCTGTAAACAGAAATGACTTATCTAGAACTTGGGCCAATCAAAGTGAAACCTCCCTGGGCATGGATACTCAAAGAGTCCAGGCAGTGAAAATTTCACCTCATCAGAGAATGTACCGCCCTTCCACATTGAGGAGATCAATGACACTCCATGTGTTCAAAACAAAACTTGGGTTTTCAGCCCGGTCACAACTTTTGAAACTTGGCTCCAAGTGAGTTAGTTTTGGCCTAGTTTCCTATGGCACGAGATTTAAGCAATTAATTTGTCTGTAGAGTGGTTTAAGAATGTCTTGTTAATATATTTAGATGCTATGAACTAATTTAAATCCAATTTGAAATTCAGGGCTAAGGGGATAGAGGGGATAGATTTGTTTCCAAAGAGCAATGGAAAATTGTATCTTCAGAATCTTTGCTTAAATGTTTGCATTGATTCTTAAGACGTTGTTTCAATTAGTTACTGCATTTGTTTCAGAGCACATCCCCGATTTCTTGGGTTTTCTTGGGTTCACAAGCATAAAGTTGGCTAACATATAAAACCAAAAGTAGAACAATACTATATTTTTGCATAAAAACCATGAGAGAAGTTTGTATCCCAAGGGCTTAGGATAGACTGTAACATTTAATAAATGCTTGTTGAATGAATAAATGGTAAGTAAAAAGGAGACATTTTAATATTTATTATGCTTCTCTGCTTTGTTCCGTCTCTCTTTGAAGCTACAACACTTCTTGGCTCAGACACTAAGTAGTTTGTATCTATGGACAACATTACTTAACCTCAGTTAACTTTTCTGTAAGATTGTACCTACCTTACAGAGCTGTTATATTGAGAGGATCAAATTAAAAAAAAAAAAGTAAAATGCCATGTAAGTGATTAGTTTTGTTATTTTTAGATAGGAGGATAATGAGGGGAGTGGGTGGAATTGACCTAAACATGGTTTTAGGGCTTTGTTATGTTGGTGTTTGGAGACTTACCCTATAAACCCTACAAACTATCAGACAGACAACACACTGACGTTGTGGCCCTGGTAGGCATTAGTGCTGTATATCTGTGATCTGTATGACTATATAACCAGATCACCCACCTATCCAACTTTTCGTTGTGCCATCTATTTTGTGCGTATATACAGAGAAAACAATGAGGGGCAGGGGGCTTCAAAATAGAGTACACTTGGAAACATTTATGTCATTCTGACACATCACCAATGTAGAACCACATAAATCCTTATGGTATACTTGACTTCCACAGAGATGATGAGTGGAGTAAATTAAGGAGGAATCTGCCTTAAACGATAGCTCATGAGAAAAAAAATGCAAAAAACAAAAACAAAAACAAAAAACAAATCTCCAGCTCTTAATGATATAACAAGAGCAATGTGTGCTGTGACTATTGAATCATAGAAACAAATACGTAAACATCCATATGTTGGAATATGTAAACAAATGGAGGCAAAGGTCTGGTGGAATTAAAAACTCTTAACAAGAAAGCCTGGTATTCTCCTTTGTGGCAGAGAAACCACTATTTAAGGCCATCAAAACAGCTTCCAGTCTTGATTTACTTCCAAGTCAGACTGGTAATGCAAATGTCTGTATCTGCAGGCTCCAGGGTAGTTCTTTGTGGAGTGTGGGTTGTGTTTTTTCTTTTTCCTTTTAAAACAGATGATTTTTCAAGTGTTAGTTCCTCACAATATTGTAGCTGACTTTCACCTAGCAATCTTTGGTTCCACAATAATCAAAAAACCCTTTAATGAAGAGAAAACCAATCACCCAACAGCCTCCTCTTATAAGAATGAACCAACAACTTGTTGATACAAATAAACTATGGCACTAGACTGTTACTGGTAGTAGGCATATAATGGATCTAAGGTTAAGGAGAGTTATATCTCTGAGTTCTAATTCAGCCTCTGACACTCATTAGCAATGTGTTGCTAGACAAGTCATTTAACTCTATTTCCTCAGTTTCCTCATCTGTAAAATGAGCTGGAGAAGGAGAAGAGTTAAACTACTCTGGTATCTTTGCCAAGAAAACCCTGAATGGAGTCAGGAAGAGTTAGACACGACTGAAAGGACTGAACATCACCAACATCATTAATGATGGTAAAGGTCTTTCCTAAATGTAATACTTTGCAGCATAATTTTGCAAAGCTATTGATATAATTTTCTTAAGCTACATTCAATACAGGATCCTGGCTGTAGAGTTAAAATGAGATTTGAAGATTATTTATCTCAACCCCATCATTTTACAGATGAAAAAACTGGGTCTGAGAAAGGTGATTTGTCTATGGCCATCAAGATAGTAAGTATCTAAGGAGGACATGAAGTCAGAGTTTCTTGATTCCCAAATTCTACATTGTACCAGCTAAGGTAATAGTGAGCGTGTTAGCCTGCTTAGATCTCTTTCTTTTCTATAAATTCCTGCCTTAATATAACTTGAAATCTCAAGTGTATTTTGAACTTTTGAAGGGAGGGAGGGAAAGAGAGAGAAACCAGAAGCCTCACAAGTACTTGTTCTAACAAGACTCTATCAGCAAGTATGCCAAAATTTGATAAATACAAATAGGAAGATCTAAAAAGGGAGGGAAGGCAGCAACACTAGTTTAGTTCCTTTTATCTTTCCTAAAATGCTTAGAATTAAAAGGGACAAAGTCAAGAGTGCATAATACTTTGCTGATACAGAGGAAATCTTTTCTTGTCAATAAATATAGAAATGGCATGTATAGACCTCACCTCTAATCCAATTAGATTCAAAGAAGAACTCTAAATAAAATTTTCTACATATTCTTGAAAGCATAAACTACATTAATTATTTTTTCATTAAATGAAACTAAAGCCAACTACAATTTATCCTGGTCATAAAAAGGAAAGATTAAATGATAGTTATAAATAAAATTAAGTGAGATGTCATTTTATATCCATCAATAGCATTTGACTTTTGTCTCTTTTTCACTTTTAAATAGACAGAATTGACTGATTTTGACCAAAACTGGTCTATTACAAGGAGATAGATTAATATGTACCACAAACTCAGTTTATGGATGGAAATATTCAAAAGGGGGAGGGGAAAGTTTTTATACTTTTTAATGGATTTCACAGTAGTTTGGCCTAAAAAGTAGTAAAAAAAGCCATAAACTGCACTGATTTTAAAGTGTAAAATACATACAACTGTTAGTCAAGAAATACTCAAATGGTCACTTGACAATCAAAAGCCTATTAAAGGCTATGGAAAATATCAGAGAAGACCAAGGTTTGGTGTAGTGATTTCCAATTTAAAAAAACCAAAGGATTTAAGGCAGAGTTATTTGTAAAAGAGAAAGACACTTATAACTGTAAACCTTAGTATAAGCTTAGATAGAAAGTGATATTAAAACTGATCTTGTCACAAGAGAAGAAAATTAACTTCTGATATTCTTTTCACAAATTGAACATATTTGGCCATATTTTTGTAAGGAAATCCTGTAAAAATGTAACCTGAATTTTTCCTGATTCCCCTACTAATACTAGATAACATCACAAAATAATAAAAACTGGAGTGCTGAATTATCTAGCTTTTCTTGGCCCAGAGAACTTGTTTTCCAGATTGCTAATTTTTTTCCACTCAGGAAACCTGTTTCTGCCATATGAACTGTTCTTAGGAACTTAGCAGTGCCATTCTATTCAAATTCAGAGTTTCTAGATTTAAAATTGTTTGTTTGCTTATTTACTCACTTAAATGATTAAAAAAAAATACTTCCAGGAATTCTAGTACTAAATGAATTAAGAAGTATTGGGTGATAGTCTATCAAATTAGAATCTTCTGAAATCCTATAAATAAGAAGACAAAGAGAGTCAGAATATAGTATGCATAACACAAAACAAACAAACAAACAAAAACCTCTGATATTCCACGTATGCTAATAAAAAACATTGCTAGAAACAAACAATCTTTTTTTAAAGATCCTTCATTATCTAATGACCACTTATCTAAGTGGTCTTCCCTAAGTCTTGAATTTTTATTTCTTTGCGATACAGACCTAGTAGTGGTATTGCTGGGTTGAAGTTTTATGATGATTTGGACATAGTTCCAAACTGTTCTCCAGAATGGCTAGAATATTTCATAGTTTCGCTGACAATGTATATAATATGCCTGTTTTTTCATAGCCCCTAAGAAGATACTTTTAAGAAAAGTTACACCTGATACTCATGGATTAACCTGAAATTCCTAGCAGTAATGGTTATGGATTAACTAGTATCTAGGAAGGCAGTAGTATATTCAGGAGAATTAATCATCTTCCATTATTCCAAAGAAAAGTCAGGACCCCAACAAAACAAGATGCAAATTGTCAAATTTCCCTGCTGAAGAAGGAGAGAAGGAACAAAACAGAAACAGAGCCAATCCAATTCCAACCTTGAAAATATTAGGAGTTTGCAAAAAGAGGTCCCTGAGCAAGTAGGAGAGACCAACTTTAAGCTTTGCTTCCAAAGCCCCAGCAGGGAGCATTGTAACTCCAGCAGCCTTCCAGAGGGACAAAGGAGAACATTCCACTATATTGAGGTCTCCCAGCATGGTGCCTTTAAACAATAGCAACAAGCATTTATCAGGTACCTATTATGTACAAAGCATGCTGTTAGGTGCTGAGCATACAGAGAGAGAAATGCAGCAACCCAGTGTTAAATGAAGAAATAAATGAATCATAGGAACTCTAGCTCCATGGCTCTCTGTATGTAGCAATTGGAACGGGAGTCCTACCATCTTCTTCCTTATGTCTTTTGCCTTCAGAATTTAAAAGTTAGCTGGGATTGATTCTGTCACAGGGGCCTATAGCTAGAGAAGAGATGGATATGTACAGGTGTTCACAACTATGTTATAATTCACTTTTCATCATGTTTTCATATTGAAGTGAAGATTTCATATTTTGATTTCTCATCATCTTTTCATAATCTCACATGGGCTGATGAAATAAATATTAGGTTCATTTTAATTTTCATTTCCTGGAAGGGAAATGCTCTACCCTTTGGTATAGAATTTATAACAAATGTAAACAATGGAAATTTTAGATCACTGGGGAAAATACTTGAGAATAGACAACAGCTTCTCAAAAGATACCTCGATGAGGATCTGTCTATTTAAATGAGTAATAAATTATCACAAATATTTTGGGAGAAAGGAAGAATTGAGAAAAGTGGACAGTTTTTCTATTATTTAACTTGTCTTAGCTGTGCCCACTGATATCAACTTGGCTCAAAGTTTTATTTCTTCTTATTCAGAATTCTTATTCTTCTTATTAAACTTGATAAGTCACTATTGCCAGTTTTTATTCAAGTTTTCTCCCACCTTTGAATGCATGTATTACTTCCTTATGCATGGAATATATTCATAAGCCTAACTCATCCCATTTTCATTCTTCATCTGTGAAATTCGGCTCTGGGGTTTTTCCCTAAAGTCAGTCTTGAACTCCCCTCCTTATCTCCCTCCTTCAAGCTGCTTTTGAATCAGTCTTTTCTTAACTTAAAAGTTTTCTAAGGAATTGTATCTCCTCTTCCCCTCCCAAGAAATTACAGTACTTTGCATGTTGTAACACCTAATAAATCTTTGTTGAATGGAGATTAATTTAATTTGATGAGACAATTTCTTTTTTATGACTTTTATTTTTTTAATAATAGATTTTTATTTTCAAAATACATGCAAAGGTAGTTTTCAACATTCACCCTTACAAAATCTTGTGTTCCAATTTTTTCTCCCTCCATTCAACCTAATGCTCTCCCCTAGACAGCAAGTAATCCAATACAGATTAAATATGTAAAATTCTTCTATGTATATTTCCATGTTTATCATGCTGCATAAGAAAAATCAGATCAAAAGGGGAAAAATGAGAAAGAATAAAAAAGCAAGCAAACAATAAAAAAGTGAAAACACTGTGTTGTGATCCACATTCAGTCCCCTGGGTGCAAATGGCTTTTTTCAACACAAAACCATAACTAGCCTGAATCACCTCATTGTTGAAAAGAGCCACATCCATTAGAATTGATCATCACATAATCTTGTTGTTACTATGTACAATGTTTGCTTGGTTCTGCTCACTTAACTTAGCATCACTTTACGTAAGTCACTCCAGGCCTTTCTTAAATCATCATTTCTTATAGAACAATAATATTCTATCACATTCATATACTATAACTTATTCAGCCATTCTCCAACTGATAGGTATCCACTAAGTTTCCAGTTCCTTGCCACTACAAAAAGGACTGTTACAAACATTTTCCCTCATATGGGTCCTTTTCTCTTTTTTATGATCTCTTTCAAATACAGGTCCAATCTATATTGGATACACTGATGAATCAAAGTGTATGCACAATTTGATAGCCCTTTGGACATAGTTCCATACTGCTTTCCAAAATGGTTGGATCAATTCACAACTACATCAACAATATATTAGTGTCCCAGTTTTTTCATATTCCCTCAAACATTCATCATTATGTTTTCCTTTCATCTTAGCCAATATGAGAGGTATGTAGTGATACCTCAGAGTTGTCTTAATTTGCGTTTCTCTAATCCATAATGATTGAGGATTTTTTTTTCATGTGAACAGAAATGGCTTTAATTTCTTTATCTGAAAATTGTTTGTTCAAATCCTTTGACCATTTATCAACTGGAGAATGGCTTTTATTCTTATAAATTTGAGTCAGTTCTATACATATTTTAGAAATGAGGTCTTTATTGGATGTCAAATTTTCCCCAGTTTTTTTGCTTCTCTTCTAATCTTGGCTGCATTGGTTTTGTTTGTACAAAACCTTTTTAATCTCTAGTATCACTCTTTATATCTAAATCATGAACCCATTTCAACTTTATCTTGGCATATAGGGTGTTAGGTGTTGGTCAACGCCTAGTTTCTGCCATTCTATTTTCTGATTTTCCCAGCAATTTTTGTCAAATAGTGAGTTCTTATCCTAGAAGCTGGAGTCTTTTTGTTTATCAAACACTAGGTTACTCTACTCATTGACTATATTGTGTTAAGACAATTTCTACAAGTTTTTATGAAATTGGTTATATAATCTTTGCTTTCTGATACTTAGTCAAATGTTCTTTAAATTTCATTTTTGTATTCTAGCCTGGTAAGAGCTTAGAAATCCTTTTTAAGTTCACCTTTTCTCACAAGTGAGATGGGAAGGTCTTACAAGCATAGATACTCCAAGAAATATGATAGATAGACAAGCAGTTAGAAGGATAATGGCTGATGATCATAGCAATTATTATTATTATTATTTTTTTTACCACTTTTCTCACTTTATGTTTATACATTACTTTCATCAGCATATAAAGTTCTTGCTATTGGGGATCTTATTTCTACTTATGGGAAAACATGGAAGCAGTTGTATAAAACCTATTTCACAAAACATTTTCAGAAAACTAGAGCTTCATGAATGGCTTCCAGGACTTAGCATAGTGCAGATGGTAGGGTCTTAATAAATGTCTATGGATTGATTAATTGCCTTTACTTATATTTTCCCCTGGTGGTCCATAGAGATTTCTTGTTGCAGAATGCTATGTAATTTCCAGAGGAAACCCATCAAAACTATTACTCCAAGATTTCTATATTTAAGTTCCTGCCTGATTTTAAAGTTAAAGATGAACTTCAAATGGCATACGGCATTTTTTTCTTTTTCCCTTTTTTATCACAAAAATATATCCCTATGTACTGTGGCAAAAGAAGGAAAAAGCCTAGCCTTTTGTTGTTTTAGAATTTAATTAGCACTGTGCCTTAATAAGATTTGCATCAATTACCACCTTCATTCAAACCCTCAATTTTCACTTTCTTTGTTTATATAGAAAGATGTAATGGACTAGCTCTCAGACCTTGCAAGCAGTTCAGAATTGTCAGCACCTTAGAGAACAGTTTGCTCCTGCAAGTTAATTGACTGTTTGAAGTGAGGTCTTGGATTAAAACTCTACCACGTGGCATTTTACATGTGGATATGTGTTCCATGGTAACTTGTGAAGGAGTTGACTGATTTTCATTAAATCTGGTACATTACTCTAGGACACAAAGAAATATTTTAACTATGATTTATGGTTCAGCCTGTCATCTCTAAATCAAATGGAATTGGATAAAAGATTTCAAATGGGCATGTTGACAGTTTTTTAACAGATTTTAGTGAAATTAGTATAGGAGTGGAGTGAGAACTGGAGATAGGTACAGAGTAAATAGCTACTAAGGGTACAGCACAGTGATCACAATGAGGGAAACTTTAAAATATTATTTTCATAAATTGTGTATGGTAGGGCCATAAAATTATGTTCTCCATAGTGCCTATATACTTATTTTAGGCCGTCAGGTATCATTTGTAAAGGGAAGGATCAAACCCTTAGGTAAGCACAGTAGGGGAAGGAAGGGCAAACCAAATTTTCAAATTTAGGAACTAGGGAAACACACATTTAAATTTTGCCTAAAGCACAGAACAGCCTTCTCCTGATTCTCTGAGGAAGTTATAGAAACATGAGGTTGCACTAAATGAATATTAGTGTCCACAAAAACTGTTGTAATTATGTTGTGTTTTTCCATTAACATAAATTTACATATCTGATTGGAAAACAAGTTTTTCTCCTTTAAAAAAAGATTGCTGGGCTCTTACAGTTCTGTTTATGAGATCCCATATAAAGTTGTGAATCATACTTAAAAAATCTGGGTTCTACACAATGAATTATATTTGAGTTAGAACTATTTTTATGAGTTAAGATGTATGTATTTTCCTTAATTCATTCATTGATTTTTATCTACTGCATAGTGGGTAAAATGGCATCACAAGACGAAACTGGAAGGGATCTTGCCACCCCTCCTGACAAAAGACATGCAACTCATTCCTTTAAGGGAGGTAAGCAGCATGGCATATTATTATTATTATTATTATTATTAAACTATATTTACTTAGTGATATAAAGTTTACAGAATGCAATACTAAAAATAGAAATAGACTACTGAACATCAGATCAGGAAGAGATGCTTTGGAGACTACCCAACACATAAACTCTATGAACTATCCAGGTAGGGGCAAATATTGGGCAGCAGAAATAAAGTTGAAAAGTTGAAAAGATTTTTGGGGAGTCAACCAGATGATGAGGTTTTTGCAAGCCACTGATCATCTTGAAGCATTTAAATTTTAGTTCTAACCCTTAATAGCTAGCATTTATGCAGAACTTTAAAGTTTGCATAATGCTTTACAAGTGTTATCCCATTTGATCTTCACAATCCTGGGCAGTAGTTACTATTTTTTAGAGATGAGGAAACTGAGACAGACAGATTAAATAATTTGTTATAGGTTCACACAGCTGATAAGTATTTGAAGCAGAATTTGAATAGGGGACTTTTTGATTCCAGATCTAGCACTCTATCCACTGTGACACCTAACTGCCTCTCACACTTTGTTTACAAGTCACTTAACTTTTAAGTTTCACTAGTTTGTAAAGTGGGAAGATTGGACTATATGATCTCTAAGGTTTCTGCCAGTTATATATTCTACCAGCCTGTGTTTCAGGAGATATGAGGGAGCTAATTGAAAATGAGAAGCTTTAGCAAAATTGCTCTCTCTAGATGGAAACTCTACTCTCTCTCTTGTCAGCTATTAATGTGTACTCCCAGCTAATTGCCTTTTGTACGTCCCTAAGAAGATAACCCCCATCGGATTCAAAATCCTGATTTTTTTTTTTTTAAATTTAGAGAAAGTTGTCCCCCAGGTAGTTGATACTAATTGATTGTAGATATATTAAAAAATCATTTGAGTTAAGATGCTGGTAACCTGTAAACCCTTCCTTCAATTTTAACTCCCTTCCAAATTGCTCTGTAAATTCCACTCTATCAGTGGGGATCTTGAAGTAGAAGAGAAGGCTGTGCCTTCATTCCTTACCACACTGCTCTTCAAGATCTGTGGATTTGGGAAATTACTCAAGGCAGAGGTCTTCTGAGCATTGTTAAGTTTGAGTAAATTCCCTCAGATCTAAATTTCAAAAAGGGCAGTGTGGCAGAGAGGAAAAGGCATTGGACTTGGAATGATTCAGTCAATTAATAAGCATTTTAAGTACTTCTCAGTACCAAGGATTGGGAGGCAATAACCAAAAAAATAAAGATACAGCTGCTAACGTGATCAGGGGAGGGCGAAAGAGCATACATACAGAGAAGTAGAGAAAAAAATTATAATTACAAGGTACTTTTCCAGAACTGGGTGGGGGGTGGTGGGGTAGGGGTGGGGGTGGGATTAGGGCAGAGAGAGGAATGGAAGGGAAAGAAACAGCCACTTTGGGAGTCAAGAAAGAACTCATGTAGGAGGTAGCTCTTTGAAAAAGGCAAAGAATTGCATTTTATTTTCTTTCTCACTTTTTTCCTGTTTGATTTGATTTTTCTTGTGCAGCAAAATAATTGTATAAATATGTATGCATATATTAGATTTAACATATATTTCTACCATGTAAAGGATGGAGGATGGGGGGAAGTTGAAACAAAAAGTTTTGCAGGGGTTAATGTTGAAAAATTATCCATGCATAAGTTTTGAAAATTTTAAAAAAAAAAAGTTTTTTTTTTTTTTTTTAAAGAGAGAGGCAAGGAATTTTAAAAGCTGAAAATGAGAAAGGAATACTTAATGGGTTTGTGAATAGGTATGGAGATGGAAATGGAAGGTCATATAAGAGGGACACCAAAGAAGCCAGTTTGATTGAACCATGTAATATGTATGAAGAGAATTAAGGTATAGTATCTTAAGAGCAAAGAAAGAGAAGTACATTGGGTGACTTAGGGGTAGTTTTGATGTCTCCTGTTCCCTTCCACCTTCTGGATTCTAGTCTCACACCTGCCCAGCAGCAGTGAGCTGAGAGAGGAATGGAATATGGCAGTAAATTCTGTTTAAAGATTCCAAAGTTGACGTGACTGTCAACTTCTGTCAGGGTGATAAATTGTTGTATACATTCATTTGGTAAGTGCATTTCTGCCTGGGTCCTCATCTATCAAGAAGTTGCTTTGCAAAGCCAGAAAAGTAGTTTTCTGCACTTAGGAAAGTTACAAATGGCCAAACATGCCATTGCAGAAGAAAAAGGTGCCATTTTAGATAACCTTCTAAAGTAGGTTTGTTGAGAAAATGCAAATATCTATTAAGAAATACAGGTTTGCTAATAGATCACTTTGCTTGGATATATTAAAGCATAAATAATAATAATTACAAAGGAAATAGAGCTATAGAATGGCCTTAATGTCCTCCTTACTACTACCACCACAAACCCCACCCCCACATATACATATGAGTTAATGCCGTGTTTTTGAAGAGGCTGATCATAGATCTAGAACAAAAAAAGGTGTCAGAAAAATTGGTTATTATAGTAGCAGGAATGTTGATTTTGGAATTAGAGAATCTGGCATCACATTCTCACTTTGCTGCTTATTTATTGCCTTTATGTCTCTGGGCTTCAGTTTTCTCCATCTGTAAAATGAGGGGGTTGGATTACAAGGCCCCTTCCAGCTCTAAAGTGCTGATCCTATGACTCCATTTGGAAGCTCATTTAAGTTTTTAAACCCATACTTAAATTCCTATAAAATAACTGAATTGCCCATTTACTGAGCCAAGGTTGAAGACATGTTCTCAAAGAGACTCACTTCCAAAAGTTCTCTGAGCAATACCACCTGGGAATGTAGGACTTTTTATAAACAATGGATCAAGGCAGTTTAATTTGCTGCATTGTAATTGTTTTCTGGTGGCACAGTGGATAGCGGGTTCTATCTGAAATCAGGAAAACCTGAGTTAAAATGTGTCCTCAGACATTCATTAGGCTATGACCTTGGGCAAGTTATTTTACTCTGCCTCAGTTTCCTCATCTGTAAAATGAGCTGGAGGAGGAAATGGCAAAGTACTCCACTATCTTTTTCTAGAAAACCTCAAACGGGGACTTGAAGTCAGACTTGACTGAAAAATGACTGAACAACAAAATAAATTGGAAGGAGAAGAAATTGAAACTAAAAGGAACCAGTTTATAAGTTATTATATAGCTTTTGAGTACAAAATAACACAGAGATAAGTTGCATTGTAATTTTGAAAACAGAGAAAGTGGCAAATCTAAATGCCAGGGGGGAGATATGGGGAATTAAAATAAGAAAAGAGTATAACCTATTTAAATACTTATATTTATTAATTTTATTATTCTCTACAATTTCCTTATATAACAAATGGGAAACAGCCACTGAATTTATATTAGAATCATAGAATTTTGTGTTGGAGAGAATTTTAAGGTCTTCTAGCTTCTTTTCACTGTAGGAATCCCTTCTATAATATTTCTGTCAGATGATTTGATTAAAGTCAATCAAAAATAATCCATCTTTTCCTTGAACAAATATTGTTTGAATAGTTACTATGTTCTCCTTGCATTCTGGAAGCTTTGAAGATATAACAAATAAGATATATATCTTTTAGCCCAGTAGGGAAGATAAATTTTTTACACAGATAATCCAAATATTGGACCCAATATGAAAATGGAATAAGAGGTACATTGTGCTATGGGAAGAAGGGAGAGATTTTTTTTCTGTTAGACTCAGAGTAATACATATGAATTTCATGGAAGAAGTAGCGATTAAACGGGTCTTAAAGGAGTGAATTGTGAGAAAGAAGAAAGGATAAATTTCATTAAAAACAACAACAACAACAACATTTATTTCAAGGGTAGCTAATTGGTGTAATGGATAAAGCACCAATCCTGAAGTCAGGAGGATCTGAGTTCAAATTTGACCTCAGATACTTAACACTTTCTGTCTATGTGACCCTGAGCAAGTCACTTAACCTTAATTGCCTCAGGGGAAAAAAATCTCATTAAATATTTCCCAATTATATGTTAAAAATTTAACATAAAAAAGTGAGTTTCAAATTGTCTTCCTCCATTCTTTCTTCATCCCTCCTTGAGAAGGCAAGCAGTTTGATTATCAATTATACATGTGAAATCACACAAAACACTTTCATATTAGCCATGTTGCAAAAGAAAACAAACAAAAAAAATGAGAAAAATAAAAAAAAAATTTAAAAGTATGCTTCACTTTGCTTTCATTGTTCATCAGTTCTCCATCTGAAGGTTGTGACAGCATTTTTTTTTTTTCATCATGGATCCTTTGGGTCCATGTCTTTGAATCACTGAATCAATGGATCATTGTCTTATCAGAGTAGCTAAATCTTTCACCATTGATCATCCTTACAATATTACTGTTATAAAGTTTTCCTAGGTCTGCTTGGATCAATTTCAATCCCATGTCAAGTCAACTGGAATTTATTAAGTGTTTTCCATGTGCTAAGAAGCAAAAGACAATCATCACCCTTCTCACACTGTCCTGTTCACATTGTCAACCCAAATTTAAAAAATATCATAATAGATTTTAGAAATCTTAGACTAAAAGGATTTTAATCTGGGGTTCATGAGCTGATTTTTTAAAAATAACTTTCAATGTAATTGAATCTTTGTAATCCTATTTATTTTATTGTATGAATTGAAAAACATTCTTCTAAGAAAAGATCCCTTTTCATCAAATACTTCATATACTTCACCAAATGTTTGAAGGGCTTTGAGACCAAAACATCATTAAGAGTCCCTGCCCCTTTATTTTATACATAAATTATTCTGTGGCATTGCCCAGATGTTTTTGTAACTCAAAATTGGAATTATGAGGCAAAAAAGGAAGGAAAGAAGGAAGGAAGGAAAGAAGGAAGGAAGGAAGGAAGGAAGGAAGGAAGGAAGGAAGGAAGGAAGGAAGGAAGGAAGGAAGGAAGGAAGGAAGGAAGGAAGGAAGGAAGGAAGGAAGGAAGGAAGGAAGGAGGAAGGAAGGAAAGAAGGAAGGAAGGAAGGAAGGAAGGAAGGAAGGAAGGAAGAAGGAAGGAAGGAAGGAAGGAAGGAAGGAGGAAGGAAGGAAGGAAGGAATGAAGGAAGGAAGGAAGGAAGGAAGGAAGAAGGAAGGAAGGAGGAAGGAAGGAAGGAAGGAAGGAAGGAAGGAAGGAAGGAAGGAAGGAGGAAGGAAGGAAGGGAGGAGAGAAGGAAGGGAGGGAGAGAAGGAAGGGAGGAAAAGAAGGAAGGGAGGAAGGAAGGAAGGAAGGAAGGAAGGAAAGAGAGAAGGAGGGAAAGAAGGAAGGAAGGAAGGAAGGAAGGAAGGAAGGAAGGAAGGAAGGAAGGAAGGAAGGAAGGAAGGAAGGAAGGAAGCCCAAAGTCCCATACCTCAAAGGGGTTTTCTATGGGACAGTAGACAATAGTAATATAGCAACTGGCTGTGGTTTCACTACCCTCTATCTATCTTTGCTGTGCAAAATGTTTTGTTTTGTTTTAATTAAATGACATTTCCGGGCAAAACCCTCTGTCCAATTCTTTGTAAGCAAAGTACTGGAAAAGAGTAAAATGTATCTTAGACCTCATTATTGATCATCAGCTGATGATAATGTTCCAAGACAGGAATTGCCTTCCTCATTCATTGTCTTATTCAAAAGAAATCATTGTCAGCTTCAACTATAAATGAGAGAAATGTCAAATGGAAACTGTGTAATATAGAGAAAAGGTGGATTGTTTATGCCCTTTATAAATTCTGCATCGCACTGAACCATTCCAGACAAAACATGTAGATGAAATTAAGCTCACGTTGCCTTTCAGAGATTCCTAACCACCTCTAGGCATCTCTTTCTGCAGTCTGCTGTGTTACTTCACTTTCTCTGCTCCTCCCCAACCTGTTTACATTTTATGCTAAGAAATTACCCCTAGAGATATTTGCATTTAACCAGGGACTCTCCAAGATGAAAAGCTTCTGACACCCAAAGCAATGAATCACTAATGGTGAAATTTAGGTGACTGACAGGTTGGGGAAGATAGTTGGTGGTGAGGAATCTTCCCAGCCTGCTCACATTACAGGAGGCAGCCAGCCCTTAGGTAAAGTTTTATGCCAAACCTTCTGTGGATACTTAATTAAAGAATTATATTGCCACCTCTTTATGATTTGAATACTAGCTGCTTAAGATAAGAATAATCTTCAGATAAGAATAATTTTATAATTTATACAGTCAAACCTTACTGACATTTTATCTTAGTGACAAGATGACCTACAGGCCATCAGAGGACATCAGTGTTCATTAAATTAAGTTTTTATTAAAAGCCTACAAGGGCCTCAAGCAATCCCAGAAAAATTGTAAATTGTGGAGAGGCAAAAAAAAAAAAAAAAAAAAAATCAAACTCTTTCAGGGAAAAAAAAAATGTATCCTCCCTTTGGAAGTTTAGAAGTACCAAAGGCAATTTTACATTTTTAGGAGATTTTAAAGTACTTCAAAACAAGAAATTGATGCCAGAAATATACCTAGAAATTAAACAGTAACTTGCCACTGGCAAGCTCTGCTTAAACCTGTTACATATGCTCTCTGAAAGTAAAGCCAATGCCTTCATGTATTTCCCATCAGATAAACATGTATATGGGAATATTTTAAAAGCCAGTAAAAAGTTAGAAATAAGCTACTTATACCATCAAACTTCACTGAAGTGAACTCTCTAAGGACCAAACCACACCCATGGTCAAATGCAGTTTCTTTTCTGTAAGCTTTACTAACATTTAAAAACTTGTTCATTTCCTCCTCAGAGTAGATGTTTGATGGAACAGAAGGAGGAGGAAAGCTGGAGTCAGAAAAGTCAGAATATGAATTGGTCGTTGCTTAACCTTAGACAATATTTAGTGAAACTTAAAAAACAAAGAAAAGTTAACTTATGAAGCAGATGGTTTTTATCGGGTGCTAGCAAAATCATTCAGACTTTGTGCAGTAATTTTAAAACATTGCCTTCATTGATAATAAAGTTCATGCTATTTTTATAATAATATAGTAATATAGAATAATTTGCCGCTAATAGTTCACCAACAATTGGTTTTCCTTCCTGCTAATATTTCTCACCCCAAACAAGCGAAAATGCCCCATGCCATTGAGACCTATGTAGATTGAAGTAGTACAGACTGTTACTGAGCTCAAATTCTTGGAGTCCGGGCAAAGAAGGATCCCAACACTCACATTCATCTTGTTAAGTGCTCCTAATTAAAGAATCCTGGCACCAGGTTGGTCAACATAAATATACCTCGTCTCCAAACAAAATAGGCAGAACAGTTTGACAAACATTTCACAAGGATATATTACCGCCCCCTCCTGCTCACTGGAGGCTCCTTTTGGTTTTTCCTTTTCAAAAGGAAGCTACTACCTTGGCATCTTCTTAGTGATGCCCATGGCACCAGTTCAGGCAGTGTGTCAAGAGAACCCTTTAGATCATCAAGAAATGGGAAGTGTCCAAATTTCAAGAAAATATAAAGACTGCTTGTTCATGAGATCACTAAGCAGTTCTTTGGGTTGCTATGTAGTATCCTAGTGCTTTAGAGAAAATCCTAGGAGTATTGTTGGAAGGGCACTGTGAGTGGGTTCCTCCAGAGCTCCCATTCTTCATTTATAGTAGGGTTTATCCTATTTTAGTTTCTGGTAGTTGTCTTCTGGATAACTTTTATTTGGCAGATCTTTTGGGCACTTAAAATGCAATGGGTTTTCACAGACACTTTCTAAATGATAACTCTGCCTTGTCCAGAGCCAATATTTAGATTCTCCAGCTTAATTAAAGTTGGTAGAGAAGTATTTTTGCCTTTATGACTATGATTCATTATGATGATATAAGATACTTGACATTGTCTAAATGTGCTTATTAGATAATTCTAAGAATTTTTACTTCCAGTGGTTTAGTAAATTTAGTAATATAAGTGTTCTGAAAATTCCATAGGATTGTTGGCATCAGCATGTTGCTTACTGACAAACTAATAAATACACACACACACACACACACACACACACACACACATATTAGTGATTGGTCAATAGGTAAACAATATCCTTGCCCTATTATTAAATGCTTTCTCCTGAAAGTAGTGTGATGAGAATTGGCTTTGGAAGCAAGATTTGAACTCCCTTCCTATGATACACTCTGATAATTTGTTTCATGCACAAATCAGTTAATTTCTCAGTGCTCTGGGAAACTCTCTAAGATTAAAAAGATAATGTCTCCCTGCATTTATAGAGGGAGTTTACTCTTTAGGACGCTCCTTAGATTAATGTAGTCATCAATCCAGGCTCATCCCCAATCAATAAGTACTTATTAAGCACTTGTTTTATGGCAGGCATTGTGGATACTGAGACAGAAATGAAACATTGTTCCTGAACTCAAAAAATGCATTTTCTTTTCTTCTTTGCCGTCACAATTTGGGGGGGGATAAAGTACTTCGGTGAAGTAAACTTGTATACATGTACACATACGTACACACACATCTATTTCTATTTCTATATATCATGGTCTAGATTTGTGATTTTATGTGAAAAATCCTGTTATGGGAATTCCTTTCATTATGGGCATAAGCAATGAAGCTCTGAGCAGTTAAGTGGCTTGCCTATAGACCACTTATTATTATGGTTCAAAAGTAGAATGTAAATTCAAGTCCAAGTGTAAGACCAATTAATATGAATATTGTATACTGGGCTTCATTTTATTAAGTCATTCGTGTGTGTGTGTGTGTGTGTGTGTGTGTGTGTGTGTGTAAGGCTGTTTCTGGAAGCCTTGAAATGCAGCTTACGATTGGTTGCCTGCGGTTCCATGTGATTTGATATGGGCAAGGAGTGTGAACTCTGAATGATCTCCATTATCATTTTCTTATAACTAAATTCTGGCCAATTGTAGAGTGGGTGAGATTGGGCTGGAACTCCACCTTTGAAAGACATCAAAGCAGCAAAGGATTTATTACCTGGGATCCACAGATCCCCTTAGGTTTCCATGGATAAATTTCAGAGGCCCTATGATTTTGGATGGTAGAAAAATATTTATATTTACTAACCTCTAAAATTTAGCATTTCCTTCGATTGTGCATGTTGGCAAGAAACCATCATAGTATTAGCAATATCTGTGACTACGACAAATACAAATGACATATTTTCATAGCACATTGTAGTTTTTTGCAGAAGGCTTGAAATATTATTTACAGTCTTTACTTCAAAATTATTATTAGCCCTACTGCTAGATTGCAGGTGGTCATTGTCTTCCCATATATAAATTGAATTTTTAATTTTTTTTGTGATCCTATATATTTTATTTTACATATTTAAAAACATTATTCTGAGTCTGCAGACTTTACCAGATTGCAAAGGTGTCCATGACTACAAAAAAGGCTTAAGAACTCCTGGTTCAGAGACTAGACGTAGGCTAAGTGAAGCATATATATGCACAAGATACTGAAAGTTAAATTTAATAATCCATTCAGCAGAACAGGAATGATATCACATACATATTATCTCTGGTACTAGAGAAGCTATGACCGGTGGATTGCTTGAACTGAGGAGTTCAGAGCTGCAGTTGGACCAGCTGCATAGTGTGTCTATATTGTGTCTGGAATCAGTATGATAAAAGATGAACTGGGTTCAAGTGGGAAATAGGGGCAGCTCAAAGCCAAAAAATTGGAATGATTGGTCTTTAAAATCAGCTCTATACTTCCAGCCTGGGCATGAGAAGGAGACTCGTATCCCTATCCTCCTCCATCCCTCCCCTCCAAGAAAAAAAAAAAAAAAACATTAAGCACAGTGCCTTGTAATTTTTTGCCATCAGAGTAAGGAGCTGAGACCTGTAATTTCATCATTTTGGAGAAGTCCTTATGTGGAAAGTCTCTCCAATAAAGCAGTGTCCCATGAATACTGACAGTTTAAGTGATTTGCCAGCTATATATGTTAAGGTAAAGATTTGAATCAGGCTTCCTGGATCTAAGAACAGATTCAGATGTTTGAAACATAACTGTTTGCTGAACAGATTCCAATTAATCACCAATTTACTAAAATACCATTAGATGAACTGAAAACAGATTTTTCTTTAAAAATTCCAAACCTTATATCTGATATTAATTTGAGCAGATTTTTTGGTAATAAATTAAATGATGTATATGACACATTATCTCTTTATAAAGTTATATATACATATCTTATCTCATTTTCTTCTCACAATCACTTCATCAGCAAACTGAGGCTCACAAAGGTAGAATAATTTGAACATGATCAAGTTCTTAGTAAGTAGCAGAGCCAGTATTAGACTGAAATTAGAATCACCATCCCCTAACTCTTCAAAATCAGTACTGCTTCTGCTACATATGACTCTCTTCTCTTCTAGGGTACCCCCAGGGAAAAGCAGATGATTCTCTATCTTAGTGTTAGAATTATTTTAAAAATATTTCTTAACATTTTGCCAGTGAAATTATAGGCATTAGGAAGGTCCCAAGATTCTGAGGTTCATTTGCATAAGATCCTTTCCTTAATGTGCTACTGACTGTTTATTTCCAGGGTCTAAAAAATTAAGTTCTATAATTGCTTCTACTCTAGTAACTTAATTTGGAAGAGGAAGAAAAGGCATGCCACAAAAGTCATATAAGGCCTTTTCAATTGATGCTTTCTAAGTGAGAATAAAAAGTTCATTGACATAGAATTTTCACCTTGGGAATTGGGATTTTTTTTTTTCCCCGAATGGGTTTGCTCACCCACTGCTATTGTAGTCAGGTTATCCTGCAGTTGATCAGTTTCTAGGAAGAAAGAATACATATGCCCTTTTTCTTTTCCTTGGGATCAGCCTCTAAAAATGGTAAGAAAACATACTGCAATATGAGTCTGAGACATTTTCTTTTTCTTTTTACTCTGTCATGTTTGTTATTATTCTTTGGATGGTAGTAATAGGAAATACTTTTAAGCATTTCTGTTTTTCTTTTAAAATCTATTTGGTAAGGGATCAGGTGGGAAGGGGGCAGGAAGAGACTATGGGAGCAATTAAAAAATTTCCCTGCCTCATCAGAAACATTATATGTAGATAGTTCTCAAATGTATGAATATATGTGTATGCATAAGTGCAAATATAAAAGAGATAAAATACAAATGCTTGGAAGACATTTAAGGCATTGAGCCTCCAAACTGGAGGAAATTCTCTTTGCTGTCTAAGGATTGTAAGGTTTTCAGGGAAGGTTCAACTAAAAAAGAAAACATTTATCCCAGAACAGTCCTATAGCATGGATAGATAGGTACAGTGGCTACAAAAACAAACAAACAAAAGACTGGGACACCTAAAGCCAAAAATCCAAGTTGGTGTAGCTGTTGGATATTGTTTGTGAAACTTCTCAAGAATTCCGAAGGAGCAGTGCTGGGAATGGAGAAATTATGGTCTGTTTCTAGCTGGGGTGAAATGAAGTACAGAAGAGAGATGGGAAAAGACGAGGTGGGGGAAAAAGTAGGGGAGAGGGAAAGAATGAAGAGCAAGGTGAGAGAGAGAGAGAGGAGAGACGGAGACAGAGACAAAGAGACAGAAAGAGACAGAAACAGATATAAACAGATAGAGAGACAGCCAGACAGAGAGCTATCTTCGGAGCACGCTGGGTGCCTTCATGGAGCAGGTGCTTTTTGTCTCGTGTTCCGCCAGGCAGGAACCATGCGAGTGCGCGCGTGTATGTGTGACTGTATGCGTGTGTCTGCTCGCGCCTGTCCGATTCAGCTTTGAGGTGGCAACTGGCAAAGGCTACTGTTGGTTCCACGCCGGGTTTTCCTCCTCTCCCCAACACACACACACACACACACACACACACACACACACACACACACACACACGAGTCTCTCTCTGTGTCTTGAATTGATTCAAAAGATGCTCCGGGAGACTACAGACTCAGCTGGGATGCTGTGCTTGCGGCCACTATTAGGATATGCCCCGTAGAGATGCTTGCCGCTTGAGATTGGGACCCAACTGAGCCCGGGGAATATCTTGCTATACTAACTTCCCCCACCCTTCCTTTCCTTTGGATCAAGGGATGACGTAGTTGGAGGGTCTGGGGCAGGGTGAATGGGGTCAGCAAGAGAAGGAATAGGGCAGCTTTTAGGGAAAGCAGCAGCAGCAGCAGCCGCCTCGCCAGCCGCAGCCGTGGCTGCTGCTGCTTCAAGGAGGAGTTGAGAAAGAAAACAGGAAACGTGGTGGCCGCTTACACACGGCAGCAGCTGATTCATTTCTGCTTGAAAGTGCCTCCCTCAAGTCGCTGAGGCGGCCCGGGAAGGAGGGGGGTGGTGTGGGGGGTGGAGAGAGGAGGAGGAGAAGGGAGGGGGGAAGGGGATAGTTGGAGAGGAAAAGGGGAGGTGTAGCCAGTCTCTAGTCTAGGGAAAACTGTCTGCAGACCTCTTTCAGGAGGAGGAAGAAGAGGAGGAAAGGGAGCAGAGATTAGTTTTGGGTACCAAGAAGCAAGTTTCTGAAAAACGAAGGACAAACAGCCTTAGCAGCAAAACAGAGCCCCCAGCACCTCCCATCCGGTCGACATGCTAAAATTGGGTTGAGTGACTGAGACTTGGTGTCCCCAAGACCGTGTAAAAGGCATTCTGAGAGAAACCCCGACCAGACCCAACCCAACTAAACCAACAAAATAAAAACTATTTGCTGGAGTTTCGGAGCCCTCTCTGGACCTGAACTTGGAGGGCGCCAAGCTGGAGAGACTTTGGGGTTCCCTCCGAGAGGCAATTTGCCTCCCCACCAGAGCGTCTTCTCTTCCCCCAGTGCCTGGCTTAACAATATGAAGGAGCAGCATTCATGTGTGGGCACTGGGCATCCGAGCATGGCTGGGTATGGCAGGATGGCCCCTTTGGAGATGGCTGGTAGCCCCGTGAAGCGCTTCAGAACTGAGTACCCCTTTCCCTATCTCTTCGCAGAGGAGGCTTACCAGAAACTGGCCAGCGAGACCCTGGAGGAACTGGACTGGTGCCTGGACCAGCTAGAGACCCTGCAGACCAGGCATTCCGTCAGTGAAATGGCCTCAAATAAGGTAAGGGATAACCCTCTGTTTTGCCAACCTTTGGTGCCACTAAAAGTGGCCACGGTTCCTGCATCCCTTTCTCTCTCCATTATTCTTGTCCATTTTCATACAGGTTAAAATGTTCCCTCCCATTCAACCTCTCCCATCTGTATGGGGTTAAAAATGCCTTTTTAGCAGTAGTTCAACTCTGTTGGAGAGTTTCCCAAGCTCACTTTCCCCCTCTTTTCTTCCTCCCCACCCCCATCAGTCTGTTAAGATAAACCATCTTGCAAAGGCATCTTTGATATTGATTAATTACATCACCCTCAGGTCTCATTGGATGACCTGTTTTATTGTTTCCAAGTAACAGTTGGCTTCTGCTACTTGAGCCAGTACTGTTGTTTGGCTTATAAATGCCAAGTTTGATATGTAAAGGATTTTTTTTTTGGTGATTCTCTATGAGGGTTAATGCCTGAATTTCTTTTCTTTTTCTGCAAAGCAGTTTTCACATCATTCATTGAATTAACTTAGACTGTGTCTTATTTTTTCTAGGAAAAAATAGCACCTTTCCAAACTGATGAGATGTTTGTCAGAAACTGGGGATGGTGGGAAAGGGAGCAAGGGAAGCATAGTGTACATTTATTTAATTATTAGTGTACAGATTGAGATGGAACTTGGTCATAAGAATATATTGTCTAGGTATAAGAAATCATGTAATTAACTTGGTACAAAGAGAAATTTAGAAAGCTTGGTGCAAAATAAGATTTAATTTCTTGGATTATTTATTAATAATCATATCTTTGATTAAATTTGGGGGGCCACTTGCACAGGATGATTGTATATCTTAAAAACATGTTTGCTAATGCAGTTTATGGTTGTGAAGTAATCCATTAGAGGCAAGTTTATGAAAGACTGGTAAAAAATGTAGGTTCATGTTTTGGTCTTTAGTTATAAGAAGCCAGAGTCACTTTTATGTCCTGTCCTTTGTGAATATTTGGCGGAGGAAGAAGGCAAAGGAGGTATGCACATGTTGGATGCAGATGGTTAAAAGATTCAGCCAATAAGTACTAGTCATTATTTGGAAATTTGATTTGTAGGTTTCTTTATCCTATAAAGTTATTTACCTATAAAGTTACCCCATAAAGAAATTTTAACTAAGTTATTTTGACTGGGTTGTAAAGTAAGGAAATTTACCATTTCATTTTTTATATCATAGTTTTTATGAACCATGCATGTATTCTCTTCCTCCCCCATATTATCTTTTATCCTCCCTTCTTTCCCCCCACCCCCAGCATCCGCAATATGCTTTATTTATTACAATAACCTGGCAACTACTGGATTTTTATCTTGTAACCTTTTTCTCTTAGCTGGTAGCAATTTGTTATTCAGGTGCAATTGCCAATCAAAGTCAGTAAAATTAAGTGGTCTATAACACTCAAATTTACATAGGACAATGATTTTAAAACTTTTATTCTTTTAAAGTTTGACCACCGTTTCTAAATTAACCAGGACTCTTGCATCAAAAAGAATCTGTCCTTCCCATGTCCATGGCACTATCTTTGCCCACCTGATCAGGTTTAACTCCATTGCAGCATCATTGAGGTATTCCTGTTTTCATTTAGTTGTGACCCTTTGTTTATACTATGTCATATAACAGAAAATTTAGACTTTCAGGATTATTAGGAGATATTTCAAGAATGATATAGTGTTCCTCTTTCATTTTAAAAAATAGTCATTCACTTACTGTTTAAGCAAAAGAAGCCTGATTGACCAGATGGCCCTTCATTGAAAATCCATAGCATTAATCCTGTGATTTTACCAGGATAACTCTACTATGAATTTTAAAAGTCCTATCACTGCTAATACTGTAAATGTAAGTTGTCACTTGATTCAACTGTTTGGGATGGAAAAGGGATGCTTATTAGGTTTTTATTTGTTTAAAAATCGTTTACCTTTTAAGGCCATTAGATAAAACAGTAGTAAGCCTTCAAATTAATGTTAAAGAGAAGTCACTGTTTTGAGATTTGAAGCTAGATTTGTTTTGTGGAAGCTAGCCTCAGATAGCTTCATAGCTCCATAAGCCTTTGGATAGTCTCTTAATATAGTAAGTAAAGGTTTCTTGTGCTTTGAAATTGAGACAACTGTCTTGTGAATGAAAGGTCAACTTTAAATAATTCTAGTGGACCAATCTCTATTTTAAATTTAATTATATTTTACATGTAGATTTTTGACTGTAATAATCTTAAGCTAATGATCCTGATTAAACTTGTTTTTTTAAATGTTTCAGTTATTATGTTTTTAGCTACAAAAAGATCATTTAGTTTTATATAGCTCCATTAGAAAGCACTAATTTTTTTATTATGTGTATTGACGTAAAAGAGATACTTGAAAAACTAGGATACAAGCAAAACATGTAACCTAAAATCAAATTGGCACAACTTATGGGAAGGTCAGCAAGAATGATGCTTTACCTTAAACCTGACATGGAAATTTATACAGTATTTGAATGCCACATCAGCCTGTTTTTTTTGATGTTATCAAATATGAATGACTTTGAAACTTATCTATTTGTTATCTAAACATCTTAATACATACATATATATGTGGGTATAGGTATGGTTATACATATATAAATATATGTATGCATATATACACATGTATGTATTTCTTTTCCCATATGTCACCTTTGTGTTTTTGGAAGACATTATATGGTTTTGAATCAATTTTATGTGACTTTGAGAATTTTTATTTTCTCTTAACCAAGAAATATATATAAAAAGAATCATTCTAGTGTTCTATGAAGCCAATAATAAAAGCTTAAATATGATTAATAAATAGACTATTTGGTGGTAGATCAAAAATATTCATTATGGAAATAGAGTTGTAGTTTAGGCTTGAGGAACAGGAGGAGTTAATTATTTACAATAAAATACTTGTAAAATACTTGAATTAAGAATGGTATCATTTGTACTTAAAAGGGAACCAAACTGATTAACAGTTTTTAATACTGTCTTTTAGAAAAAATAATGAATTGTTTCTTAGAACAACCTTATATTGATAAATGTAGTTAGGTCCTCACACACTAGAAATATAACCTTGGGCATGTCAAGTAGTCCTGATTGTCTCACCAAGCTTCAGCTTCCCCTTCCCCCAGTAAATAAATGATCAAAGGAATGAATGAATAAACAAACAAATGTAGTTTGAGAAATTGAAATAGAGAAGTTAATTGTTTTCCCTCTCCTCTCCTAACTTGCACACTCCTCTTGTTCTTTCTCACTCCCACTTTCTCCCCAGAACCAACTGTGAGGTAAGACTACCAAAACAAAATGGGCAAGTAACCCTAGACCTTTGATTCAGATCCATTCGAACAATTACTTATATCACTTTTAAGCCCATAAACAAATTTAATCTGCCAGAGATAATTTGTACAAGTTTGCATTTTGACCAAGCTTGATTAGGAGGCCTGTGTTAAATTTGGATCTTTCGCATATCTCCATGGCTAATTTGAATTTCATGTTTTGAAATTGTAGATTAGTAAATAACGAAATTTGCTGTTGATCAGTTGTATCTTACTCTTCATGACTTGGTATTACTGGAGCAGTTTGCCATTTCTTTCTCTAGCTCATTTTACAGATGAAGAAGAAACTGAGGCAAACAGAATTAAGGGACTTGCCCAGGATCACACAGTTCATCAGTATCTGGGGCTGTATTTGAACTCAGGTCTTCCTGTTTCCAGGTCTGGTACTCTATCCACTGTACCATCTAGCTGTCTAAATGCTTAAATAATCTTGATATTTGCCAGCTTTTATTTGTGTAACATAGACACACTCATTGTCAAAATCTTATATGGGATTCCAATAATTACTGTGTCTAGTTACACAAATTATTCTGAATTGGTATTGTCATCTTTCCTCCCCAAGTAGATAGCTCTCAAATAACTATCAAAGAGAATTTAGATCAATTCATTATTCATTATTTTACTTTAAAGATAAGATAGTCTTCTCTAACCTTCTGTGATCTTGGGAAAGTTACCTAAGCTCAACCTCAAGTTTCTTCATCTTTAAATGAGAGAGTTGCCATAGTTACATTCTACATCCTATGGGATAGATATATGGTCCTCTGGTCCTAAAGACACTTCAGGATCTCAGGGATCTCCAACCATGGCTCATTGCACGCACACAAATTTCAATCATAAGGGACCTTCATGAATTGCTATAGCTGAAAAGGATTTATCTCCTGGTAAGGATCCAGACTTGTAATGATTTTTGCCTTTCTAGACTTAGCTAGGGAAGTTCTTGGAGTCTGTCATCAAGTTCTCCTTGACGCCTTTCTAGCTTGTTAGGACCTGCCAGAGCTTGTACTTATCCATAGCCTTTAAGGAAGGAGAAACCTGCATGCTACAATAAGGCATCAGCATAGATTTTTAATGTAGATTCAAGAGGAAAGTGCCCTTTCCCTCTTTCCTTCATTGTTTTTCTCCTTTCCCCTGTCTGTGCAATCTCTTTTGAATTCCTGAATTTTGCTTGTTCTTTCAAACAAACATAATAGAAATGTCCTTTCCTATGTCAGTGATTTGTGATTGTGTTGAAATTGCATTGTAGTGATGGACATTGTAACTCTCTGTGTCGTTTGTTTTCATGAGTAGCTTTAGCCAGAAAAACAATTCAACCTGGTAATCACTTGTCTGTCATTGAGCATCCTGTTGGTGTGGAGGTGAGCCTGGATTATTGGCGGCAAGTTCTGGAAAGATTATAAAGAATTGCATATTGGAAGACCAGCTAATTCCCAAAAGACTTATTTTCCTTTCTTATTAAAAATAAATTGAAGTGAATAGATGGAATTTTGTTTGGAGGAATTAAAGTACGTATAGAATTTGGGTGATTATTATTAAACCAATATAAACTTTTATCTTTCAATAACGTGGAATATATTTGGCTCAGCCATCAAAGATATTTGTGATAATGCACTATTGATTATGAAAGTGAAATTACTAGGCATCCTGAAAACCAGCAGGCTGCCTTCAGAATGGATTTTGTTCCTGGTTTCAGTATTCTTTTAGGTCAATTTATAACCTGGGTAAAGCCACAAACAAGGTTCGCACACTGCAAGTTAAAAGGTAGTTTTGAAGTTAGGATTTCAAGTCATCCTTTACAAAGAGACATGCAAAAAATATTCCTTCTTGTTCCCAAGTTTTGGAAACCATTAGGGATAGTTTTTCAAATATGTCCATTCCTTATTTATGATTAAAAAAAAAAATACACCACACCATTTGTATTGCCAGTAGTTGAGACTTAAGCAGTTTTTCTCAGTGTGAAGTTACTATCTGCTCCCCCTGCTGTTTTGTAATAAGCAATGCATAACATACATTAGAGCTTTCTTTCTGGAAGGGGATTATACATAAGCTTTTTAAGGCAAGTTTGGGAATCTCTACATCTTAGTGACCTTTCAGCTACAATGGTAGTACTCTTTCTGCCCTCCCTCAAGAAATATTATACATCAGAAAATTATATCTATCTCACTGTGGGTTCTTGAGAGTGAATCAATCAATCAAGTTTCCTAAAGAGAACATTGGTTTTTCTTCTTTGAAATGTATATTAGCAATTCCCAATCTTTTCTTCTTCTTTTTTTATAATAGCTTTTTTATTTTCAAAATATATGCAAAGATAAATTTCAACATTCATGCTTGAGAAACCTTGTGTTTCAGATTTTTCTCCCTTCCTTCCTCCCATCTCTCCTAGGCAACAATTAATCCAACATGTGCAATTCTTCTACACCTATTTCCATTTCTCATGCTGCATAAAAAAATTCAGATCAAAAATGAAAAAAAATGAGAAAGAAAAAAAAAGAAAGCAAACAACAAAAGTGAAAATACCATGTTGTGATCCACATTCAGTCCCCATGGTGCTCCCTCTGGATGCAGATGGCTCTCTCCATCACAAGTCTATTGGAATTGTTCTGAATCACTTCTCACTGTTGAAAGAGCCACGGCCATCACAGTTGATTATCACATAATTTTGTTGTTGCGATATAAAACGTTCTCTTGGTTTTACTCATTTCACTTAGCATCAATTCTTATAAGTCTCTCCAGGCGTCTCTGAAATCATCTTGTTGGTTGTTTCTTACAGAACAATAATATTCCATAACATTCACATACTGTAACTTACTCAGCCATTCTCCAACTGATGGGCATCCACTCAGTTTCCAGTTCCTTAACACCACACAAAGAGCTGCCACAAACATGTTTACATACCTAGCCCCTTTTCACTTTTTTATGATGTCTTTGGGATACAGGCCTAGTAGAGACACTGCTGGATCAAAGAGTTTGCATATTTTGATAACCCTTTGGGCATAATTCCAGATTGCTCTCCAGAATGGTTGGAACAGTTCACAACTCCACCAGCAATGTATTAATGTCCCAGTTTTCTCATATCCCCTCCAACGTTTTTCATTATCTTTTTCCTGTCATCTTAGCCAATCTGAGAGGTGTGCAGTATATCTCAGAATTGTCTTATTTTGCATGTCTCTGATCAATAGTGATTTAGAGCATTTTTTCATATGACTAGAAATGGCTTTAATTTCTTCATTTGAAAATTATCTGTTCATATCCTTTGACCACTTAATCATTGGAGAAGGCTTGTATTTTTATAAATTTGAGTCAGTTCTCTATATAGAAATGAGGCCTTTATCAGAGCCCCTTGGATGTAAAAAATTTCCCCAGTTTTCTGCTTCCCTTCTAATTTTGTCTCCATTACTTTTGTTTGTACAAAACATTTTTAATTTAATATGATCAAAATGACCAATTTTGCATTTCATAATGTACTCTAGTTCTTCTTTGGCCATAAATTCCTTCCTTCTGATCTGAGAGATGAGTGCTCCTTTGTTCTTCTAATTTGCTTATATTACTCTTTATATCTAAATCATGAATATCTTGATGTAGAGTGGTAGGTGCTGATCAGTGCCTAATTTCTGCCAGACTATTTTCCAATTTTCCCAGCAATTTTTGTCAAATACTGAGTTCTTATCCCAGAAGCTGGAATCTCTGGGTTTATCAAACATCATAGTCATAGACTATTGTGTCTCGTGGACCTAACCTATTCCCCTGATCAACTACTCTTATTTCTTCATCAGTACCAAATGGTTTGATGGCTACTACTTTATAATATAGCTGGTACAGCTAGACCACCTTTATTTGCATTTCTTTTCATTAATTCCCTTGAAATTCCTGGCCTTTTATTCTTCCAGACGAACTTTGTTATTATTTTTTTCTAGCTCTGTAAAGTAATTTCTTGGAAGCTTGATTGGTATGGTACTTCATAAATAGATTAATATAGGTAGAATTATCATTCTTATTATATTAGCTTGGCCTACCCATGAGCACTTGTTATTTTTCCAATTGTTTAGCTCTGACTTTGTGTAGAAAGTGTTTTGTAACTCTGTAATTCATCACCTTTTCAAAAGTCATATACATTGCTTGATGAAAAGCTATTGACTCCTTTATTAAAAGTAATATTTGGTTATTTAATATTTTTAAATAACATAAATGAAAATAATTACATTCTAGTAAGAGTTTTTTGTTTCAGAATTTAGTAATACCCTTTGAGATATCTGTAGACTACTCTGGATTGACTTAATCATTTTAACAACCATTGCTTTTAAAAGTCTAAAAATGCTTTCATATTTTCTTTTCTTCAAAATTAAGTCAGAAAGCCCATTATTACACAGTCTTTTACTATGGAAACTTAATACAGTTTTTCTGAATGATGAAAGTTCCTGATTTTAACTTACTTGTAACTAAAGAAAAAAGTTCTTCCTCAGCTATATTGTTCATGAATTTAGTTATACCTTCAAGAGTTGATAACCATGATCTAACATATCACACATTATAATTGAAATATCTAATTTTATGATTCTAAAGGCTGATTGAGTATTATCAGGGAGATTGAATCCACTTTTTAAATGGTAATGTCTCTATACTTTAACATAAACTTAGTAATCATAGGGGGAAAAGGACCCTCTATTGGAGAGTAGTACTTTTTTGGTTAAGAGCAGCATGCTTTGGTTAAGGGCGATATGCCTCAGTTTAATAGCTAACTCCTTTTTTTTTTTTTTATTACATTTTTCCAAAGTGCAAGGCCAGGCCAAGATAAAATAGCATCCTTTCCTATAATATAGTGATGGATTAAATTAACCTGTTTCCAATTAGAGTAAAGGATGGATAATACTTTCATCCAATTTTAAAGGATTTAAATGTCAGTCCCTTAGATTTTAGCTATTACTTAAAATGAAATGATATGCTGGACACGAAATACTGAAGAAGGAATCTGTTAAAACCATAACTTTCAGCTCTATTATGCAACATACTGGATTTGAAAGCTACTTTTCAGCAGCAAAGAGCTGTTGGTTAAATCTGCAGATCTCTGTGGTTTATGATATGAAGGCATTTCTTATATAATAGCTGGCAGCAGCATCACAGTTGGCCAGTGGATGTGATCATTTAATTGATTCCAACTTATTCCCTGATCTTTCTAGGAAATATAGAGATGGGTGAGCTTTTTGTTTTAGAACTCATGCCAGTTTTGACAGAGAAGTCACAAATATAAAAAATGGGATCTGCTTTCATTCTCTTGAAAAGAAAGCAAATCTTATTCTTGTTTTTGGAAAGAAACAAAAAAGTTCTGATGCATTCAATTCTAAATGCATTGAATTAAATCATTAGTTTATATGAAAATTTCTTCCTCAGGTTAGCTTTGAATGTGTTGAGTTTGAGATACTGTTAGGGCTGACATCCAAATACTAAATATATTAACACTAGCCTTAAAAATCATGCTGCTTTTCATTGTTGCTTCTTTAGTTGTGCATTCCATTTTTTAAGGATTAAAAAGGGTTTTTGCCAGTTAACCATTAATAATAGCAGAAGCTTCAGTCTAGTTTAGAATTTGCAGTGACTATTCATGTCCACACTTGGGAGTTTTTTAAATCAGAAAATCTGTATGTTGTCTGATGCTGATTGTGTTGCAAGAAAAAAAGGTTTTCCTTCTTCCAGAATAGCAGTTTGTCAAAAAAAAGAAGAAGAAGAAGAAAGAAAGAACAAATCTTTATTAAGGCAATAATTAGGCTTTTTCAAGGTGATGAGCAGTAAGATTGCGCTTACCAAGAGATAAGTTGGGAAAGTTCTTATTTTTGCCATTCATCTTCCTGTGTCAACAGTGAGTATGGCTAATTCTTCAGCAGAGTTTGAACTATGATGTAACATAGTTTGATGATGTCAGAACCAGGATTATACTAATTCCCAGTTCATTGCCCTTTAAACTCTAGAGGCTTACTTTAGTCTGTACATGAATATTTCATAATAGATCTCTTGGCTACTTAGCTATGGTGCGGGTGATCTGGACACAGGCACATTTTTAACTTCAGTGAAAAACACAATAAAATCTTATTGGAGAAAAAAGATGCATTCTAGGGAAATGTTAAACCTGAATGATAACACAAACAGATATAGGGAAATTCAGATGAACAACTGGCTTGGAGCAGGAAAAGAAGTGAAATTGTTTTTGTTTTTTAAAGATTAGCTTTGAACATGCTGAATTTGAGATGCTGGCAGAGCTGATTTCCAAATAGAGTTGTATAGAAGATAGTTGAAAAGGCAACTATTGAGCTTGTAGGAAAGTGAGGAGAGATTAGAGATAGTAAGGAAAAGAGAGATACATAAAACTCTGCTAAGGAGAAAGAATTCAGAGGTTAAAAAGGTAAGGAGTCCATTTAGAATAGTGAAATGTGAGGAAAACCAATTGAGGAGTACACATTGACTACTATTGCCAGATATTACTGAGGTATCTTGGAGGATTGAAAAGAATCTTTAGATTTGGCAATTAGGAATTTATTGATAGCTCAGAGAACAGTTTTAATTGAATGTACAAAAGAAGCCTCTTTTCAAGTAGAAAGAGAATTAGATTGGGCATTAAAAGATTAAATAATTGATTTGCTAAGTCACACAGCTAGTATGTCAGAGGTGAAACTTTGAATCCATGTTTTCCCTCTTTAGCAGCTAGTTCTCTGTTCATTTAGGCCATCACTACTAACCATGTTGTTCTGGGCAACTTTCTACAACTATAACTTGAAGAATAGGTGGCTATATGCCTTGATAGATCAAATTCCTCATTGGGAAGTCCTTCACGAATGAAATCAAAGATCTAATATAAAAATAATGTGCTATGATGAAGTTAAATCAGGGGAAGCAGATCCTTCTTGGAAGTTTAGTGATGAAAGGAAGGAGAAATGTGGGCAGTATTTCAAGGAAGGAACTACTTTTGATAGAAATGTGTTTAAAGATAAAGGAAATTTAAGTATAAATTTATAGAGGAATTTGTCTCCAGTAGAGAGAAAAGAATAAAAGTGTGAGGGAAAACACAGCTTGAAACTTAGCCATGGAACTTTCTCAGATACAGGAGAAAAGAAATAAAATTTATTAAGATGTAAATAAATGTTAAGGTGAATAGTAGAGAAATTAAAGGATCTACCAATAGAGGAGAAGGAGATATTCTTTATTTAGATTGGAGAAGTTGAAGTTGGGGATGAGGGCATGTTAAGAGTTAAGAGAGTAGAACAAGAGCTACCTTTTTATGCCTTGGGGAAACACTGGAAGCTTTCCAAATAAATGCAGGAATAAAGCAAGAAAGCCCCTTTTTCCTTATCGTTATTTGATAAAAATCCTGTAAATACCATCAGTCTTAATAAGAAAAGAAAAAGAAATTTTCTTTTTTTTCTTATAAAGATAAGCAAAGAGAAAACTACACTGTTTATCATGGACATGATAATTTATTTAGAAAATCCTAGACAATGCTCAAAGAAACTAATTTCATACAAGTCCCATGAAATAACTGATTAGAAAAGAAATCTAGAAAAAAATAGTATTTCTGTGAAGCAGTATTTAAATCCACAAGGAAATGGTAGAAAGCAAAGCCTGACCATTGACCATGATGGAAAAATTTTATGTAAAGACTTCAAAGATGAAAGGAAAAATTATCAGTTCAAATTTCTGAATCTCATTAGATTTTCTACAATCATCTCTAGGACTAAACGTTTTTATGTGATTTCCTAAAGAGGATGCACTGTCATTTTCCTTGCTTTTACTTCAGTGGAGTTAGCTGGATATTTGCATCTGCTCTGCAGCTATACTTCATATATGTTGCCTTCCCCATGAGAATGTGAGCTTTTTGAGATCTTTTTCTTTCATTTGTTTTCAATTAACAAACACTTATTTTCTCTCCTTTCCACCTTTACCCCATCATGAGAAAGGGAAGGAAAACCCTAGTAACAAATGTCAAGCAAAACAAAATTGTTCATTTTATGTTCTTTAATATTTTTATCCCTTGTCTACCCCTTGTCATAAACTATTCTTCTATCCATAGATTCAAAATGTAATTTCTTCCTTGCTCCTTTAATTTGCTTATGATGTAATAAAAAACCTTGCTTTTCTGTATGTATGTAAACCACCACTCCACCCGCCAATTTGGAACAGTGTTATATAAATCACATAGGAAGCATTTAAATTTTACTTTTTCATTCATTTATAATTTGCTGGAATATCAAGATTATGTATAGTGGTAGATTTAGTGTTATTTATATTTTTTAAAAAACAATTTTTAGGGAAATTATTTCTATGTATCTTTAGGGCTTTTCTCTTTATTTCTTGAACAAAATTTTTTCATCTAAAGTCTAAATACATTCAATCTGCAAATATAATATGCCTATTTTGTGATAGGTATTCTGCTAGGTATTGTAGACTTAAAAACAAAAATGAAATAGTCCTGGCCTCAAGGAGTTTGCCTTCTGTCAAGGAAACACCCTATATGCACTGAAATAAAAATAAAATAGATATGAGATAATTTAAGCTGGGAAGTCCCAAAAACTAATAGGGATAATGGGAAGGAAATATATTCTGGGCATGGAAGAAGAGTAGTACATTTTGTATATAATGCTTTTCCAAAACCTAAGATTTCAGATTTTTTTTTTTAAATGGCAGGAGCTTATGCATTATAGGTTATCACATTAGTTTCAGGTGCTATGGAAATATTAGTGTAGTAAAGCCTTTAAAATTCTATTTCTTTAATTTTAATTGGTTAAATTTTATTCAGTAATATTCAACTTTAGTAGAGAGGATCGATTCTCTTTGTTACAATTTGAACCTATGAAATCAGTGTGGTCATCTGATTTTTTTCTTTCTTTCAGTTTTTGAGATAATGACTGAGCTTATTTGAATAGATTTGTTTGTACCTTTATACCTGCATTAACATGTGAAGCTAGATAAGTATTCTTTGAAATGAATTCAGTTGAATTACATTTGAGAAATTTTCAGTGAGTTCTGGGTCCCATAACCTTTCCCATTTTCTTCTATTTCTGTGTTGAGGAAGAAATATGTTTTTGGGGACATGCAGGGAAGGGAGGTATGAAATGAGACAGAGCCCATTCAATAGAAAAGCTACACTTTTATTTACTACACAAATCAAATGCTAGAAAATAAGATGTCAGTTTTAAACTATTTTCTTAATTTTGCCAGTCACCAACGACTTTCAATATGAGTTGATTAGGTTAATAAAGCCTCAACTAATGCTGAATTGCATTCCAAGTATTATAATCTGGATTTGTTAAGAATAGAGGATCTTTCTTGGTTTACAAAGATCTTCTTCATATCTTAGAATCTCACTTCGTTTTTTGTTTTTTTTAATTAAGATTAAAAATAAATTCTGGCTCTTGGAAGGACTTTATGTGACACATACTTATATAAGTATCTTTTGGGCCTCCCTTTTGGTTAGTTCAAGCAAGAAGTTTGTAAGAAAGATGCACGAAATACTCAGCCCATTCTGTGCCCATGGTAGTAAATAAAAATTACTTGCCAAATCTTATATCTCAGCTTTTAAGCTGTATGTGTTAATGAGCTAAAATAAAAATTTGAGTCTATGTTATTCAGTTTTTTTTACTTTTTATTTTTTTATTACATTTTTGTTTTTTTTGTTTTTTTTTAATTTATTTTTTTAAATAGCCTTTTATTTACAAGTTATATGTATGGTAATTTTACAGCTAATTCAGTTTTTTTAACTGAACATCATTTACTCAAGCTAAAAATAACAGATCTGATCCAAAGAATGTCCATAGCAACCAAGTGGAGATAAGGCTGCCTTTTTGAAATAAATGCAAGGTATTATATGTCTTCTAGAAATCTACAGAGATCTAGCTATTCGCTTAGGCTATTTTCCATGTATTCAGTAGTGTTTTGGTACACATTTAGAAGACATTTTGCAAAAAACTAAAAAACATTATCTTCAAGTTGTCTGCTCTTTGAGTATATAGAGAAACCTATATTTTCTTCTTACTTTGTCAATCCTTGCCCCCCCATATATGTCCCCAACCCTTTTTTAAAAGAACTATCAGATTTGATTTTTTTCAGAAAAATGATAAATTAGAAGAATCCTGTATATGGAAGTTTTAAAATATTTTTTAATAAGATAATTTTTATTACTTATATTTTTTAAAAGCACATCACAGTTTTGTGCAGAAAATTCTTAGATTGATACATGGCCTTATATAATTTTTAAAAATTAATTTTTTAGAAAAATATATTACAACTAGCATGAGATACAATGTGTAGCAGATAGATTGAGATGTATGTAGCTTCACAAAGACCTAAATTCAAATATCAACATGATACTCATTGTTTTGTGATCATGGGAGAGTATTATTTAGGACTTCCTTGTTTTTCTCTAAGATGAGGAAAATTATTCAGAATGCTTCTAAGATCCTATAGGAAATCCTATGAATTTAATTAGATTTGAGGGACTTATGAAATTGTCAAATACTGAAAGCTTTATAGTTTTAAAAGGAGTTGTCCTATTTGCTTATAATTCCAAGGCTAATTTCACATATATTTGTAAATATGCTTTTAGAAAGAAATGAATAAAATATATAGGAGATAAAATATGCATAAAAGAAAAAAAACAGAAATAATAAAAGCTCTTCCATTAAGTAATATTTTTTTTAAAAACTGAAGTTGGATTTGGAAAACATAGATTCTGACTCATACTTTATTTTCAGTATCCAAGATGGTGTTTTGTCTACAATAGGTATTCTGTCAATTTTTGTTGATTTATTTTTGCTCCTCCCAGTTTGATATTTTTTTCTAAAATCTGTTACATTTATAGTTTTTATCTGTTTTTTAGGAAAATTAGCTTGAAAATATTTAAACACATTCTTATTCTTACCTAACTTGATTTAACATTTTTTGACCTATTTTTCAAGTACAATTTTTTATTTTTCCTTAAGTATTCCATGAATTCATTCAGCAAAACATATCTTAAGCATTCACTATGGGAAATAGATAGAAAGGTACATACAATTTATATATATATAAAAGATAATAAATGTTAATTTATTAAATGTGCTTAATGTAAAACATTTTGTTAATTAAGCACTAGAGATATAAATATAGTCTACCCTCAAGGAACTTGGATTCTAATGGAGGAAGACACCATATGAAGGAGGGGTAACAATCAGGGAGCAGGGAGAGGATACCCCATATAAGAAAGTTGGGATTTACAAGGTTACTGGCAAGGAGGTGAAGAAGTTCATAGGGTAAGTCCAGTTAAAAGAGAAGTAAGCATGTTGGGGATCCCTTATGAAATCTGGATGACTGTGAGACATTATACTATTGATAACTAATTTGAATAAATTCATAGTAATCCTTTACAATTTCTTTTCAAATTGACAAAACATTTATTAAGTACCATTTGTAAATATAAAAAGATTGACTAAGTTAACCACGCAACTCTTTGGAGTTTATTGTCTACAAGAATGCTGTTTTATATATAAAAGTGCACAGTTTTTCTAGGTCTGAAGAAAGTTTTCAATTCATTTTTCATAGAGAGGAATCCCAGAAATTTTGTCAGTAAGGCAAGAACTGTAGCATTATCAATAAACAGGGGAATTGCTTAAAATAAGGCTAAAAAGGTAGACAATTGATGCTATAAGGGACATAACCTCTCATTTTATAGATCAGGCAAGTACTCCAAAAGATGAAATAATTTGTCCAAGTTCAAACAGCAGCTGAGTGCTTTAGCAGACTGGAAAATAGGGAGTGCCAGATTGAGACTTAGTGTATAGAGAGCTAGTCTTGGAATCAGAAAATATCTGGGTTCAGATTCCACTTCTAAAACTTTCTAGCTATATTAAGCTTAATTAAAAAAAAATAATTAATTAAAAAAACTTAACCAAAAAGGCACTTAAGCTTTGAATCTTAGGAAACTTCTTAGCATTTATTGAGTAAGGGACAATTAAGTTTGCATTGGTGGAATCCCACACTAGGAAATTATACAGCCTTTACATTTTTTTTCCTTTCAAAAATATGCTTGAGAAATCATTTACTACAGCTGACATAAAAGTTACAGAAACAAAAGGCTAAAACCTTCTTTCCTTCAAATAATGTGCAGGGAATGTTTCTGTTATGGGTCCTATTGTTTTAAAGAGCATTGTAAATCTTTAGATTGGTATGACATGTAAATATGTATAGTGAAGGAGGAGATGGGAGAACTACAGAGATCTCTCAGTTTGAATTTTTAAAGTACAAAATAATAATAATAGTAACTTCAGCAAAATTCATTTCATCAAAGGGATTCTGTGCATATTAGGTCTACATTTTGTAACACAAAGATTCATATATTGATTTTCACTTGTTCATATGGTACACTGGACTTTGAGATGACCCTGATTGGGCTTGATTACTAGTTTATCTGCTAGAGTGAACCACACAGTGGGAAAATAGTGGCTGAAAATAGGGGCTGAAAAGGCAGTGAAAGAAAGATGAGAGCTGACTATGGAGGCTGCATGGGGGAAGAAGATTGTAAGATTGAGAGAGGGCTATCAGTGCTGGGCTGGACACTTAGCATTAGGGTTGATATTCGTTTGAGGTAGAAAAGGTTAATTTCAAGGAGGAAATTAAATAACTAATTGAACAGCTAAAAGATTTTTAAGGGTTAATTGTGGAATTGACTTTGGGAAATGAAGCAAGATGTTAAAAGAAAGGAGGCAGCAGGTCTACCTTGAAGAGGCATTGCCCCAAGGATCTTAGAGAATAAAAATCTATCTGGAAATATTTAGAGGAATTGTACATGTTTAACCTGTGTATTGCTTGCTGTCTTAGGGAGGGAAAAGGAAGAGAGAGGGAGAAAAATTTGGAAGACAAAGGTTTTGCAAAGGTGAATGTTGAAAACTATCTTTGTATGTGTTTGAAAAAGTAAAATACTATTTTAAAAAAGAATAAAAGCTCTAAAAAAAAGGAATAAAAATTCTATCTGGATATTTTGAGAGTAATGAATATGAACATAGTAGATACCATTTCTAACTAAACAACTGAGTAGTTGCTCTCCCATTTTTGTGGTTCTCTGGTGTCTGGTGTCCAAGGCTACCTGTTGTTTTTCATTGTTGCTCCCTTAAATTTAGTTTAGCAAATTTTTAGTGGCTATCATACCAGATTCTAGGTCTACAAAGATGGTGAGAGACAGAAATTGTTCTTGGTTTTCAGGAACTTAACATTTTACATGACTTAACTATTATTGTTTTTCTGTTCAGTAAATTATGCACATGTCTGTCAGTACACATAAACACAGAAATGAACATATGTGCACATGCAGATGAAATAATCTAAAATAAAAATGAAAAGTAGTCATAAAAAGGAAAAATTGGAGATTGAGCATTATCTTAGTAATTGAGGAGTTTGAGTTAGGAATGAAATTCTTCTCAAGACTTTTTTAGCCTCCAAAGACAGGGCTAATTCCTTTCTATCTATCTATTATCTTTCTTTTCTTCCTTGCCCCTACCTGTTATTTCTGATATTTTGCACCCAGGAATATGGGAAAACTTGCTAAAATTTAAGAGACTGGTCTGTTGTAATTCTTGATAGAATGGGTACCATAGGCTAGTTCTGGGATAGTGGGGTTCAGTGCACTTTAAAACAGTAAAATGAGCTAGAGACACCAAATTGTTTATTGGGTTATAAACAAATCAGCCACGGGGTAGAAATGGATAAAGTAGGAGTGGAAATGAGAAGACATTATATGGGAACCCAGTCACTGAGGATAGAGAAAATACACTATTTAGTGGGTAATTTCCATGTGGGATGGGAGATTGAATGAGTTGGCAGGAAAGGGGAATGGGAAAGAATCGCTGATGACAGTAGAAATTATCTTCCTCATATTATTGTTCTATAAGAAATGATCAGCAGGATGATTTTAGAGAGGTCTGGAGAGACTTAACATGAACTGATGCTAAGTGAAATGAGCAAAACCAGGAGATCGTTGTACACGGCAACAAGAAGATTATACAATGATCAATTCTGATAAACATGGCTGATAGGGAGACGATTCTGGCCAGTTCCAGTGATCTTGTGAGAATGAGAGCCATTTAAACCCAGAAAGAGAACTGTGGAAACTGAGGGTGGATCACAACATAGCATTTTCACTTCTTTGTTGTTTGCTCACATTTTTTTTTCCTTTTTGATCTGATTTTTCTTGTGCAGCAGGGTAATTGTATAAATATATATGCCTATAGTGGATTTAAATGTTTAAAAAAAAGAAAGTTGCAAATTGCCAGGAAAAAAAGAATCCCAACTCTTCATCCCCCAAAGCTAAACCTGTTTTGACATTTCTGGATTATGGTAAACCTTAAATTTCATATTCTAGGTATAAATCTTTCCAACCTAGAAAAGACTATTAATGAGCTTAAAAGTTAGATTTATAGATAATTCAGAGATTATTGTTGTTCAGACTGCATTTGGAGGTTCTTGGGCAAAGATACTGGAATGGTTTGCTGTTTCCTTCTCCAGCTCATTTCACAGGTGAGGAAACAAAAACAAACCAGTACAGAGTCACATAGCTAATAAGTGTCTGAGGCTGAATTTGAATTCAGAAAAATGGGTTTTCCTGACTCCAGGCCCATTATTCTACCCATTTCACCACCTAGCTGCCTCACCAAACTATTAGGCATGTGCAACTAGTATCTGAAACTACAAGCCTAGGTGAAACACTTTGTATGTGCCTTTGAAATGCTCATCATTAGGCATGATGATTTATGGGATTATGTGATTGAAATCCTATGTGTATGATTGAGTTTGTCTTTGTGTGAGCTGGATAACACATTCTGTGACTACACTTTCTTATTTTCATTACCACTAACTATTCAATCATAATAAGTCTTTTAAAATTTATTTAATTAAAAATTTTTTAATTTTTAAATTTATTTAAAATAAAAAATAGTCTTTTAGAAATTATGTGAATATATCCAAAGAAGAAAACTTTTTAAAAGAATTTGATGGCTTCACTTACTTGTTTTTTATTTCAAAAAAAGTTTTAAAAACACATGAAATTGAGTTTTGCTTCTTTCTTATGACATAGAAAATGTGGCTCCTGATTGTGAAATATTAATCATAGTTATATAATGTAGCATTGCTTCTTGAGGGCAAAGGAAACAAGAATCAAAAATAGATCCATCCCTCTTTCCTCTCCCCAGTTGATGTATGTCTAAGAAGTAGGGAAATGGACTAGATGACCTTTGAGTCTATCCCGGATTTACTGTGTTTCATGGTTGGGCATACTGGCTGAGCAAAAGAAGAAATTTCCTAGGACTGTAGTTTATTTTAGGACTGAGAGAGATGAACCCCTTTTAACACCAATTATAGTGGACACAAAGTACTTTATATTATTTAATGCAATGTTAAGCAGAATATTTTTTTCTACTTCAATAACATCAGAACAAAGATTCCTGGGATTCTTGAGCTTGGTTGGCAGTTACCTTGAACTTTTAATTTTCCTGAGTGACTAAAAATCTGTGATAGTCGGAATCCAATAAGATGCATTAGCAGGAAATGGGAACTTGAGATCAATATTTCACTTTAGAACAGATAAAATGTTTTGCTTAGGTGTATCCTGGCTGCCTTAATTGATGTCCTTTCTGTCTTCTGTTTGATCTTTTTTGGTGTTTTCACTCTGTTGGAGATATTGAAACCTAAGACTTTTAATGCTTTCCTATAGAGATAATCACCTTCAATCTTTTGTTTAGTCAAGTAATTATAGTAGCTAAATAGTGTATATGTGTGTTTATGTATAGTTGTTGTGGGAGGTGGTAGTAATAGTAGTAGTGGTGGTGGTGGTGGTGGTGAAAGAAGAAGGAGGAAAAAAGAGGGAAGAAAAAGAAAGAAGGAGAAAGAAGGAAGAAAGAAGAAAGGAAAAAAGAAGGAAGAAGAAAAAGAAGAAAGAAGAAAGAAGGAAGAAAGAAAGAAGGAAGAAAGTAGAAAGAAAGGAAGACAGAAGAGGAAGAAGTTGAAGAAAAAGAAAGAAGAGGAAGAAGTTGAAGAAGAAGGAAGAAAGAAGAGGAGGAGGAAAAGTTGAAGAACAAGAAGAAGAGATGGTGATGATAAAGCTCTGGGCTGGTAGTCAAGACTTGATTTTGAATCATGCCTTAGACACTAGCTCTATGACTATGAACTATTCAGCTAACCAATCTGAACTTCAGCTTTTAATATATGTAAAGTGAGGGGTATTTGAATTTGATAGTTTCTGTGATATATAAAAAATATGAGACATGATATCTGGGTATTTATAGTATTAATTATGATTAGTGAATAATTAATAAAAGGATGACCATCTCTTATGAACCAAAAGACAACCATGGCTGCCTCTTCATGCTTATATGCCCTTGGAAGAATGATAAGTGGCAATCTATACTGCTTGATTAACAATTAATGAAAAGAACAAGTAATTAGAATGAGAGATGGACTTATTCTAATGAAGGACTGGATATTTCAATACCATCCCCACCTCCTCACCCCCACCTCTGGCAATCTAAACAAAAAGTACACAGACACAGACACAGACACACACACACACACACACACACATGGACACACACACCTCTCCAAGCCTCAGAAGAACACAATGAGCTTCCTTCAATTAGGTGGGGTCTGAACAAGATTTAGGAGAATGTTAAATCTAATTTCATTATCAGTCCGATTCTTCAGAGGCTGATTTGTCCTGATAGAGAATGAGGAAACAGGAAGGGAAAAAAATCTGGGATCTACCCAATATTAACATTTGGTTATTTAATAATCATTTCTCCCACCTTTAAGGTATCCTACAACTCTAAATAAGGCAGTTAGATGGAATATTAGATAGTATGTCATAGCTTGAAGTCAGGAAGACAAGCTGTGTGACTGTGATCAAGTCAATTAACCCTGTTTACCACAGGTTTCTCATCTGTAAAATGAGCTGAAGAAGGAAATGGTTAACCATTTCAGTTAGCTTTGCCAATAAAACCCCAAAGGGGGTCATGAAGAGTTAGACAGGACTGGAAAACAACAGAACAAAAACATCATCTCTCAGGCTGTTGTGAGAATAAAGTGAGAAATTACTTGTAAAGTGCTTTGCAATACTTACAGAATTATATAAATTCTAGCTCTTATTTAATCTATAATCTTGTATATATTAAGTCATAAGTGAGAAGCACTGTACTAAATGCAGGTGGGAGAGTGTTAAGTAATTAATATTATTATTATTAATTATTAAGTAGTATTAAGAAGCACATGCTTTGTGTCTGGTTCAAAGAATTTACAGTCTGGGTAAGAATCCAATAAAATTAAGAGCTGAAAGAAGAAGATGACAGCATCTTGGGTGGTCTGATTTGGGACTGACCTAAATCTTGAAGAATGAGTAGAATTCTGGGTCTGTATTCCAAAGAGATCATAAAAGAGGGGAAAGGATCCAAATGTACAGAAATGTTTGTGGCAGCCCTTTTTGTAGTGGCAAAGAATTGGAAAATGAGTGGATGCCCATCAGTTGGAGAATAGCTGAATAAGTTGTGGTATATGAAAGTAAATAGAATACCATTGTTCTGTGAGAAATGATAAAGAGGCTGATTTCAGAAAAGCCTAGCAAGAACTGATGCTTGCCATTTACTTCTTCAGCTCATGTTAACAGATGAGAAACTGGAGGCAGACAGGATTAAGTGACTTGCACAGGGTCACCCAGCTAGTACATGTTGTAGTGTGGATTTGAACTCAGAAAGATGAGTCTTCCTGACTCCTGGCCCAGTGTTCTCTCTATCTAACTGTGATATCACCTAGCTGCTTGATTATTGCATCTCTGTGTCTCTGTCTCTCTTTCTCTCTCCTTCCTTCCACCCCCCTTTTCTTTTTCTGTCTTTCCCGTCTCTTTCTCTCTCTCTCCCTGTCTCTGTCTTTTTCTGTCTCCTTCCTCCCATGTACATTATATAGTATTAATATATTATGTATCGTATCCACATGCAAATCTATTATATATTAATATTACATTTTATATATAATGATTGCACAATTATAGAGGATCTGATATAACAATAACTTTGTCTGGTATTTTGTTTTATTTGTTTTTAATTGACCATACTGAGTTCAAGATGATCCGTCACTGATGGCCGGATGCTGCTGCTGGATGCAGCATTGTGGGCTGGGACATCTTTGACATTCTTAACTTGAAAGTCAGGGAGGGGAAGATCAGGATTGGGAAGATAATGAATTGAACCTAAGGCATTGAATTTGAGCTGCTTTTTGAGCGTCTAAGAATTATATGGAAAAAAAAATTTGGATCAGGGCTAGGGCATTCATGTTGGAGACAGCATTTGAAGTCTTGCTGGTTACTGGGGTATCTGTTGGAGAACAGCTTTGCAGTATTTTAAGGTCACTTGGTGAGAGGCATGTGCTTAAATTTCTAATCCTTCACCCTCTCTTCCCTTTGCTTCCCTTTAACTGGACTCAGCAGAACTCATACAACTCAAGCTCTGCACCAAAGACATGTATTCATTTTTAGATCCATTCTTGCTTCTTTCAGCCTAAATTATCTTTTAAGGTATTTTAAAATTCAATGTGTATCAGTTGTCATTTCTCTTAATAAATTAAATTCCTATGGAGAATGATCCAAACTGTCTCTCCAGTTGCTTTTTTTTCCAGGGCAAAAGTACAAGATGCAGTTCACTAGAAGTTCATAGCCTTTTCTAAAGCCTCTTTGAGCTTTATTATCAACCTATCTTAAAACACGTAAAACAATTAAAGAAATAAAACACAGGTATTCCAAACAACACATAGACAAAAGTTTGGTGTTAAAATATCCTATGTATTTCTTAAATTTAATTTTTAAAAATCTATAACCTATAGAGAGCAACCTCCAATCATTTATTCAGAATTTGGTCAGGGTACTAATGAAATTTCATAGAGCTGAATATGAAACCAGATAAAACAAAGTAGTTATCTTTATCCATTTCCCATGAATAAGGTGTTTAGTTATTTAATTGGTTTCATTGTTTTCTTCTGTGGGTCTATTGCTCTCTGTATTCTTAAAAGTGTATAACCCCAAACTCAGAGTATTTCAATAAAGAGTCAGTTAGGTGATATAGTGGATAGAGCACTGGGGTTTGGAGTCAAAAAGATCTGAACCCAAATCTGCCCACAGGCTCTGACTAGCTGTGTGACCCTGGCCTGTTTGCCTCAGTTTCCTCATCTGTAAAATGAGATGAAGAAGGAAATGGCAAACCATTCTAGCATCTTTGCAAAGAAAATTCCAAATAGGATTAAGAAGGGTGAGATATAAATTAAAAGGACTGAACAACAACAGAAGTGCTCATACATTTTATTCAGGAAAATGGTTCTTAGGTCTTCACTCATTTTTTTTTTTACACAAATCTAACACACTTGATTATTTCTTATCTAAATTTTGCGAAGCAAAAATGAGTAGGTAGTACAAAGGAAGATGTTGTAAAATAAGGACACTGATAAGAGAACTGAGAACTGACATCTGGACAGCAAAAAAGGATGCTATGAAAAGTTGACTAAACTTAAAGTATAGTAGTTTGGAACTATTTGATTTTAATAAATATCTAACTCGGAACCATACCTAGGCCATCCTGACACATAGCTTCCTTGGATACCATTTCCTGATTTTGAAATCTGTCTAGGGGACTTATGATTTTCAGATCCAGGACTTTCTCAAGCAACATCCTCATCAACTTGCTCTCTCACAGAACCTTTCCACTGGAGATTCCTAGGTCTCCTGGCCTTTCTGATCTCTCAGAGCTGGATTGATTTCTGAATTCAGAGTTATGTCATACCCAAACTCAGATTATTCAAGGTGTCGTTATCATTGATATTTTTTGCCCAATAAAAAGACAATTCCATTATTTTTACAGGAATTTTAAATATGGATTTAAAAACTTAAATATAGCTAGTAAATGTCTGAGGCTGCATTTGAACTCTGGAAGAATGATCTTTCTGACTTCCAACTTAGTATTCTATCTATTCTGCTACCTAGATGCCTCCACAGAGATAGCAAGTAGCAGTCATAATTTGAACACAGATCTTCTGACTCTTTACTATAAAATGTACTTATTCACACTTTCTCAGATTCTGGGTCTTAACATTCACTTTCCACTTAAAAAAAAACTATCTACATGCTGCAAAGAAAAGAAAATATACAAAAATCAGAAATAATGCAACAGAATAATATAATTCTATTCTAAGTATCAAACCAGCATAGGATCCTGTTTCTTGCCCTACCACCTTCCTAGTTTTTGAATTTATTCATATGGGAGCAATATTACTAGTCTTTTCTCTCACGTGGTAAATCAAAAAATTGCTTCATGGCATGGCCTATTTATTGTGCCTATTGGCATACCATATGAATCAGTCATAATACTTCTCTGATGTTCACCTCCCAAGGCCGTGTCCCTAAGTGACAACAACTTGGGTGTATTGACCCTCACAAGATTCCTTTTTCTCTATTAAAGGCTATTAGCCATTGAATACAGTATCATAATATAGCAAAATAGTTCATGACAATGATCATGAATCCATCAGAAAATACATTCTGTAAATTTTAAGAAAGTAGAGCTATTTTTAATTTTTAGAAAAATCCTATCTAAATTGGTTAAAGTTTTTTTTTCCTAATTGAACTTAAATAATTTGGAAAACTTATTTATGCAGCACAATTTATTCTTGGAAAAAGCTATAGTGTTCAGTCTCAGTGATATATTTCACTATAACTTATAGTCTGAGATCATCTTCTGTGACACTGAGTGGTTGTGACGTTCTGTTGGCCACACAGAGTGTGTCAGAGGGAGGGGTATATTTGAATCAGTGTCTTCTTGATTCCAAATCTGGCCTTCTATCCAGTGTCTTACAACCCTGGAGGGAAAAAAAGTGCATTTGATTTGCATTTTTCTCTGTCTTATTTTTACTCAAGTAGCTGATGAAATAATTTTTTCAGCTATTTCAAGAAATGTTATTAAAAACCACAGGCTAAAGCATTAGCCAACAGCTGTTCAATTTCACATATACCTTCTTTATAATCACATTTGTAGGCTATACATGATTTTTTAAAAAGGAAAAAAAAAAACAAATGGAGTAGATGAACAAAGGTCAATAAACTATTGAGCAATCTATGTATACAGAACAGTACATTAGACATGATGAGATTTCAGAGAAATAGAAGACTTTAGTTCCTTTATTAGAGAAACTTGAAATTTGGAAAATATTCAATTTAATGACAAACTAGCATTAAAAGGCATAAATATAAATATCAGACTATGCTAACCTTAAGTTATTGGAAACATTTAACAATGGTGAAGATTTTTCCTTTAGAATTTTCCTTTCTCATTCAGTAAAAGTTTAGGTTAATATACAATGATCCCTTTTGTGTCCCCATGATAGAAAAGTGTTTTTAAAATAGGTACAGATTTCATCATTTACTTAACATTTTAAAATAGCGTTCTTGTTAACAGAAATTGATTTGCTTGGCAAATTTTCATGAATGTCTCTCCATTTTATGAATCAGTACATCTCCCTTTGGATTTGTCATCACTAGAGGGCAGTACAAACAAAAAGATTCAGCAGATTTCATTTTAAAACAGCATTAACATGTGAAAGTGACTTTTATAAGATAAAAATTAGGTGTTGATTTATTCAAAACAACTCTTAAAGAAGTTCTTATTATGTAGCTATTCAGATAAGCTTTTGTTACTTTCAGTTGAAAAGAAATTCTTGAATACTAAAAACTAATAGTTATAATACATATCTCTGAAAATGACAGGTTTCTTTGGGTATGCTTTTTTTCATGAAAGCAGTGTTTTGTAACTAGCCTATTTAAAAAGCTGAGTGTTACTCTAGCCTATAATTCTTTCCTCTAAAGCACATACACACACAAATATATATGTCATAGGATCACTGATTTAAACAAAGTTGGAAAAGTCGTTATAGACTGTCTAGTTCAACCCCATTATTTTAAAATTATGGAAAGATCAGAATTAAGACTGTTGGGACTGAATGAGGATCACAATATAATTTTTTCACCTTTTTTGTTGCTGTTTGCTTCCTTTTTGTTATTTTTCTCATTTTCCCCCTTTTTGATCTGATTTTTCTCGTGTGACTTAATAAATGTGGATGTATAGAAGAATTGTATATGCATAATGTAACTTGGATTACTTGCTGTCTAGAGGAGGGGGTGAGGAAAGGGAAAGAGAAAAATTTGGAATACAAGGTTTTGTAAGGGAGAATGATGAAAACTATCTTTGCGTGTGTTTTGAAAATTAAAAACTATTAAAAAATAAAAATAATTTTAAAAGTAAAATTGTGAAAGTGAGGACCAAGGAGATTAATGACACACAGGTAATGACAGAGGCAGAATTTGAACCCAGGACTTCTCTAGTATTTCACCCTTTTTCTGTACTTGGGAATGGCCTACAGAAGTCAGATAAAGAGAATTGTTTTTGAAGGACACTGCCCTTCTTGTTGTCTGGTAATTATTTTCAGATCTATGGCTATGTTAATGCACATTTGTAGCTTTTCAGTCATTTCAGTTGTGTCCAGTTTTTTGTGATCTTATTTGGGGTTTTCTTTCAGAGATACCCAAGTTGTTTTTCCATTTTCCTCTCCAGCTCATTTTACAAAAGATGAAAAAGGGTTAAGGGACTTGCCCAGAATCATACAGCTATAAGTGTTTGAGATCATACCACCTAGCTGCCCTTAGTTCACATGTTGGGCAATTAATAAATGTTTATTGTGGAATTAGTCTACTAAGTTTCTTTTGGTCCATATGTATTATAGATACAAAAACAGTGCTTTGCTTAAGGTTATGTAACCAGGAAATAAATTCTAGTTAGTACTTAAACACAAGTTTTTCTAGGTCAAACATATATTGCAATGCTTTTAAGAAAGGATATCATTCAATTTTCCTCCTTTTTTTTTTCTGTTTTTCCCTTTTGTTCTGATTTTTCTCTCCCAACATGATTCATAAAGAAATGTATACATGTGTAAAAAATTAATGTACATATATATCCAGAAAAATAAATAAAATAATAAAAAAAGAAAAGAAAAGAAATAATACCATGTAGACTATTCCTGATCAGTAAAAATCCTTTCCATTTAGGGTGAAAATCTTCATAGTAGAATGCTAATCACTATTCATACTTTTTCAGAAGGTAAAACTATTACATTCTTAATTTCCATGTGACTCTAATCCCTCATCATTGCAATTTGGAGGTTGCTGAAACTTTCTTTGTGCCCACTTTGTTACTGAGATACTATATAATGGCATAAATAACATTATACAGCCTAAAACAAAAGGCAGATAGTTGGCACAATGGATAGAGATTCATCCCTGGAATCAAGAGAACCTGAATTCAAATGTGATCTCAGATACTTGATACGTACTAGCTATGTGACTTTGGACATGTCACTTAACCCTGATTATCTCACAAAATACATAAATAAATGAAATAAAATGAAACTAGGGTTTTTTTAAGTTTAATTTTTAACCAAATTATTTCATTTCTCAAAATTAACAAAACAAACTTGTGTTATATTGGAAGCTTATCCATCTCACATGAAATAGGTTAATCATAATCATAGATATTTAAGGCATATTTTCAAAAAGCTGTAGTAGCGTGACATATGACAGAACACAACCATCACTAAAAAATAGCAGACATTTCAATGGTTTCTTTTTTTTTAGGTAAAACAGGAGGCCTGTATTTTCTGCAAGAAACATGAATATTTAACAATCCCATGTATTTTAGACAAATAATCTATGAGTATTAGATGCCTTTTTAAAAACACACATATATATATATAATAAGTTTTTAAAAAATGTTAATTTTGAAATACGTGCAAGGATAGTTTTTAACACTTACCCTTACAAAACCTTGTGTTTGAATGCCTTTTTAAAAGTTACTAAATTATTGCACCTTCCTTTCATTCAACAGATATTTATTAAGTACCTAATAATAAGTACAGGAGATACTGCTATGTTCTTGGGATAAAAAGACAGAAAGATTACTTTTCTAGCCCTCAACTCAACATTCTTTTGAAAGAAACATTTATTAAGTAATTATGCTAAAAGCACAACATGAAGAGAGAAAGTTGATAGACAGATGACAAATAATCCAATTTATTTAAATCATAGCCCACATGAAGTGCAGTAGTATGAGATAAGATCCAAAAGGCTTATAAGGGAAGTGCTAGCTAAGTCAATAGAAGGCTTTGAATGGCAGGTTCTGGAATCTGAGTTTTAGTCATCAAAAAAGTAGGGAGCCATGGAGAAGTTTTGAGCAAAGGAGTCACCTGGTGAGACATGTACATCAGAAAAAGGTTGGATAATGATATGAAAGTTACATTGATGGAGGAGAAAAGAGAGGCAGGAAAATCTCTTTATAGTTCCCTTGTTTTTTTTAATCTGTAGTCTGAATTTGTCTTTTTAAATTTTTGATAGCTATTTCATTATAATTGATTTGCTTTGTAATCCCATGCATTTTATTTTAGATATTTAAAAACATTATTCTTTAAAGAGATCCATAGATTTTACGAGACTACCAAAATTTTACATACACACACACACACACACACACAAGCAAAAGTATTAAAAATCCTTGACAGTTTTCATATCAAAATTGATGAAGATTTCTACCTTGATTTCTCTTTGGTGATAGTAGAAAGAGAGAGAACTGATGGGCATTTGACTGTTAGCTTTCCCTTCCCTCATCCTCCTCATTTAGTCAGTTAAAAACATAATACCTTAGAGAAGGGAAGGGAGTAAGTATATAGCTCTTAATCCATACCAGGCACTGTGCTAAGCTTTTTTTTTTTTTTTTTTTAATAAATATCTCATTTGATTTGCACAAAGCAAGTACTATTATCATCCCCATTTATACTGAGCAAACTGAGGCTGTGACTTGTTCAGGGTCACAGAGTTAGTAAGTGTCTTTGAGTTCAGACTTGAATTCAAGTCTTTCTGATTTCAGGCTCTATATATTATATCACTACCAGATGCTTCAAACATAGAGGTTTTAAACATGAAAGACTTGGTGAAATTTCTGCCATGGACAGAAATCAGATTGTCAAGAAGAAAGGTCAGATTCATTGTTATTGAAGAAGAACAAGCTCGGTTTCACATACATTGAACTTGAAGCATGAGCAAGATAACCAGATAGGGATGTTCTTAGTTCATTCAAATCTGTAGTTGGGAGAAAGGTCAAGCATGAAGATACAGATTCTGGAGTTTGCATAAAGGTGATACATCAAATCATCCTAGCATCAAATGGTACAGTTAAAGATGAGAGGGGAAAAGTAGAGTGATGAGCAAAGTTTTTGCATACAGAGCCTCTTTGGGAAATTCTATCTTTAAAGGATGAAGAAGAAAAATTGATCAAGACAGAAAAACATGCTTAGAAAGACTTGAATAACACCAGGAAAGGTTGTCTCAGAAGTCAGGTGCTGAAAGGTCACAAAAATTGAAAATGGAAAAAAAAAACTTATTATGATTGACAGTAAAAATTGATAACTATTAAGAGAATATTTTCACTAAAAAGAAGAGGATTGTAAGTTTTGCAAGGAATCAAGGAGTGTGAGTGTGTAACAAGGAAGTATAAGAATGCTGTGTTGTTCTCAAACTTCTTTTTTTAAAAAAGTAATCAACTGTTTCTTTCTAGGATAACTTGATAAATTTAAAATATTTGATTCATGCAGTAAATTTATTTTCCATCTTCCTTTTCTCCTTTTATTTTTTATAAGCACAATAAAAAATGTGTTCCTATCTTATACTTAGTCTAAATATTTTTTCTCATTTTAGAATGAATTTGGTTAGTAAGGATTTAATAAATGCTTGCTATGTGCCTGGCACTGTGCTAAAAGAAAAGCAAAAGAATAGGTTCTGCTCTCAGGGAATGCACATTCTAAAGGAAGGAGACGATATGCAAACACAGTGAAAAAACTGGGTTTATTACAAGAGAAATGAACATGCATGGGGAACTCTATGCATGTACAAAGAGTATACAATCCAAACAGAAGCTTGCATATTTATGAGATTACAACAAAGGAGGATGGAGAAACACAGCAATCCCCTCCTAAATGAGAGTTGGAGACAGGAAGAAATACAAGATAATGCACATGGGAGACAATCTGGGAGGGGACCTGAAAAGGCTTTTTGCAGAAGGTGAGGTTTGAGCTGAGCCTTGAAGGAAGCCATAGAAGCCAAAAGATGGAAACGAGAGGGAGAGCATTTTAGGAACAAAGGACAGGCAGCAAAAAAAGCATGGAGCAGGGAGAAAAGAACAGCAAGAAGGAAAAAATAATCCACATTTGTAGGATATGCTTAAGATCTGTGATTTTGTCACTAAGGGTATCTGTGCTACTAACACAGATCATAACCACTCCAGTCAATTAACAAGCATATATTAAGTGCATATGCTCATATATTGTAGATGTGGCTCTAATATATGCCAACTGTGAGACTTAGGGCAAAGATTTTTAAACTGTGGGATCAAATCCTCTAGGGTCACAGAACTGCATGTGGGGGTCAAGAAAACTTTGGCAACAGTGAAAAAAACACAGTATTATTTAGATAAAAATAAACAAGTATATCCATCTTACTAGTACGCAAATTTGCTTTCATCTTTAATAAATGTTAAAATTATATTCATATTCATATATTCAAATTCAGTATTCATATAATACAGAAGAATTGTTTTAAACTTGTTATCAGAAAATGTTTGATTTGTGTACCTGTACCTATTTATATACCTACATACCTAGGGTTGTGTAAAAATTTCTCTGGCAAAAAGGGGTCACATATGAAAAAAATTTAAGAAGCCCTGCCCTAGGGAACTTTGTAAGTAATCTTAGGTTGCAGAGGTGTAGATCTTAGCAGGAGAAATTTCCTTATCAGGGAATTGCCTAGTTCACTGAAATGAAAGGATAGTCTGTTATTCCTCTGTGTGCCTGACACTTTGTGGGCACCTTGTTGTTCAGTCATTGCAGCTGTGTATAACTTAAATGAAACCATTTGGGATTTTCTTGGCAAAAATATTGAAGTAGTTTGCCATTTCCTTTTCCAGTTCATTTTACAGATGAGGGAACTGAAGCAAACAAGGGTCAGTGACTTGCTCAGGGTCAAACAGCTAAGAAGTGTCTGAGGCTGAATTTGAGCTCAGGTTTTCCTGACTCTAGATCTGCTACTCTATCCACTGAGCCATCTAACTAATCTAATCTGCCTGCTATACAATTGGGTCACAAAAACAAAAATTAAAAGTCCCTGTCCTCAAGAAACATTTATTTATACATAAAATACATTCAAAAACATGATTAGGGAAATAGTTTTGTGAGTTGCTATGGCCAGTAAATATAGCCATCCTTATGATGATGAGGGTCCCTGAAATTAATTAGGAGGCACCTCAGTTGACAGACACAACATAAGTCACACCTGCTAGACCCATATTTAAAACCTTTTCAGCTTGTAGAATATCCTTAGTGCTTGTGCTCTCCTGATGTAGGCTTTGAGAATCCAGGGTCACCTCTACCTCATGATGAAGCATATGGTGTAGAGCTTCTGTGGAGGCTGAATAAACTACTTCTATTAAAAGCCATAATTTAACCTTATCCAATTTCCACCTTGCATAAAAGGCACTGTTGCTTCTCACAATTCCAGTCTCTGATTCCTCAGTGAATTCTAACACTTAACGCAGTGCCAAACACATAGTAGTTGCTTAATAAGCGTTTACTGACTTTATCCTGAATTTGAGCACGCAAATAGAGTAAGCCAGTGTTGAGTATAACTTATAGAATCTTGAGTTAACTGAAATTCTCTATATTAGGCTCTGACCAACTGTCATTTTGCCTTTCCCTGAAGACCTGTAATGAAAGGAAAGCTACTGTCTCCCAATGAGCTTCCAAGATATCCATTGTATTTTTAAACAGCTCTGATACAATCACGAGTATATCTTCTTTTATTTGAATTTCCCATCTATACTTAATATACAGCTTTGAGGGTCCAGCTAAATTCCTCTACTATATGTTGTTCAGTTGTTTTTCAGTTGTGTTCATTCTTCATGATCTCATTTGGAATTTTCTTGACAAAGATACTAGAATGGCTTACTATTTCCTTCTTTAGTTCATCTTACAGATGAGGAAACTGAGGCAAATAGGGAGAAATGACTTGTCTGGGGTCACATGGCTAATAAATGTCTGAGGTCAGTTTTGAATTTAAGTTTTCCTGTCTTCAGGCCCAGGATGCTCTCCACTGTGCCAACTAGCTGCTCCTCTTGTTCATGATATCCTTCTGAATAGTTGAAGACAATTATTAGGTGCCCACTATGTTTTCTTTTCTCTAGGATAAATATCCTTTTAAAAAAAATTTTCCATCCTCATATGACATGTTCTTGAGGCTCCTTCGCTCTTAACATGTCAAGTTCAAAGTATTCTTCATTTTAATCTCTCCATGGCCATTTAAATATTCTTTTTCTATTCATGATTAACATACAGGATTTTTAAAAATGTGTATAGGTTTAATCTTTAAACAAACTTGATTGTAAATGCCACAATTTTTTCCATCTGACATGTCAATGATTAAAGTAATTCATTATGAAAATAGAAAGAATATATACCCAAAGGATTATCAAACTCTGCATACCCTTTGATCCAGCAGTGTTTCTACTGGGTCTGTATCCCAAAGAGATCACAAAAAAAGGAAAAGAACCCATGTGTGCAAAAATATTTATAGCACTCTTTTTTTTTGTAGTGGTAAGAAACTGGAAACTGATGAATCCATCAGTTGGAGAACGGCTGAATAAGTTATGGTAGATAACATTATAGAATATTATTGTTCTATAAGAAACAATCAGCAAATGATTTCAGAAAGGCCTGGAGAGACTTACATGAACTGATGCTAAGTGAAGGGGGCAGAACCAGGAGATCATTGTACACGGCAATAGCAAGATCATATGATGATCAATTCTGATGGACTTGCCTCTTTTCAACAATGACATGATTCAGGCTAGTTCCAATGGTCTTGTGATGGAGAAAGCCATCTGCACCCAGAGGGGACTAAATGAGGAAAACATAGCATTTTCACTTTTTTGTTTTAGTTGTGTTTTTTTTTTTCCTTTTTTGATCTGATTTTTCTTGTGCAGCATGAATGTACATGTTTAACATATAATGCATTACTTTCCATTTAGGGGTCTCCCTAGGGGTATAGCAGGAAGGGAGAGAGAAAAAAATTTAGAACACAAAGTTTTGCAAGAGTGAATGTTCAAAATTACCTATGCATATGTTTTGAAAATAAAAAGCTTTTAAAAAATTGGAAGAATACAAAGTTACCTTAATTAATCTTATCAGTATGGACCCCTCCCCTCTGACTATAAGACAGGCCTCCATTCCTTCTCATGCTGTGCTTATCCATATCCTTCCATAAGATCCAGGAATCTTAAAGAAATGTTTATAAATTCTCTACATACCTATGCATATACAGAAAGCTATCAAGACATATCTCATTATTCATGAATATCATCTCTTCTGGAAGAGACTCAAAGGAAACTAATGGTTTTTGGGTTTTTTTTTTTTTTTTTTTTTGGTATGTGTGCCTTGTGTATTTTGAATAAAAATTTGAAATTTTTATAGGAGTAGGACATGGTTTTGTTCATACCCCTTAAGTACTATCAGCCCTAGATGAAACCTAAGTTTAAAAAGTATTTTGATAAGACAATTGTTTATTATTTGGAATATATATTTTTCAACACTAATGTTTTTAT